>NW_005054341.1:4197756-4207717 GCF_000277835.1 Geospiza fortis | reverse complement strand
GAGAGGCACCAGGAAGGAGCTGAACAGGGAGCTGCAGGCAGCCACAGCTCATTTCTGTTTTCCATGCAGATCAAGTTGTCCTTTACGGTTACCCCACCATGGCAGGCAGCACTCGATACCCAGCCCTGTGCTGAACACTTCCAAGAGCAAACTCCACCTGGTTATTTACTCAAGCAGAGGCACTGTTTATCCTGCAAGGAGCAGCAGGCTGTGCTAGCCTGGGTCAGCAGCAGCGTCCTCACAGAGGCAGACCCACCTTGAGGGAATCCACCAGGTCATCGACGAGGAAGAGGCGCCGCAGCTCGCGGACGGTGCCGTTGACGTGGCCCAGCACAACGTTGCTGTACTTCTGGATGAGCTCCTCCGACACGGCCACATCCGAGTCCAGGTAAGCCCTGCAGGACACAGCCAGGAAACCTCAGTGTCAAAATGCTGCAAATCTGATTTATGGGTTAGATAGAACCTCCTTTTTGTGCTGTAGAGAAACAAACTCCTTCACACTGTGAGGAATGCTGAAAGGACAAACAGAACTAACCTAAGCTATTCTTAGCCAACCAGTTTTTTCTCACTGCTATTTACTTAGTCACCTGCACCAGGCAAAAAAGGGGCAGGCTAAAACAACGGGGGAAAAATCCTACAAAAGCAACACATCCATTTCTGGAAGGCCTTTGTGGAATTACCATCAAGCTGTAACACACTGTAGCACAGCAAAATGAGCTAAATTTCTCATTTGCTAGAAATAATTCTTACAGCTAGTGAAAGCAGTTCTTCTTATAAAAGATATAAACCCTATCTGTTATATGTTCTTTCCACTCCACTGTCACTTATCTGCAGTTGCAGTGGCTATGGCAATTTGGAGTCTTTAAACAAAGTATAAATTATTTATCTGATGTGCACACTGCAGGCAGAAGGAGCAGTGCAGGACATCTGTAAAATGGAGCTCATTTCACAGTTGTCAAACTTTTGTTTGGGGGATTCTGCTTTGGAGTGGTCTCGTTTGGGGATTTTTTAATATGAAAACTGCACAATGCTCCCATGTATGTCATTTAAGGCAAAGCTAAACATGACCTTGTGGCAAGTCCAAGACAAATGAAAAGACTTCATATGGTAACTGCAGCAAGTGGCCATTTCAAGGCTACATTCTGCCATCCACCCTTGGCTCCCATCTGCTAACCCTCCCCAGCTCATCCACAGGATACTCAGCACCTGCATCAAAAATCCAATTCTTCTCACAGGATTTTTCAAGTAAAAATATCCTTCTTGCGGAGAAGCTATACAGAAAAAAGTAAGCAACCAGGTATGCTGGGCAAGACAGTCTGGAAGCTACTTAGGAATATCAGTATTTTTAGAAAAAGACTGCAGAAGGAGCACAGGTAGAACAAGTTCTGCTTGTTCTTGCTAAGAAAAAAGCTTGAAATTGTTGTTTAGATAATGAGAAACAAGCAAGATATCAGCTGGGAATATTCACCCTAATGGGAGGGTGTTTTTTCCCCAGAATTTTGTCCCACAGACTGGCTTCCACTGGAAAAGGAGCCACTGCACACGGTCAGGAGAAATGGAGGGAAACCTCCATTTTGCTTTGCCTTACAGAAGATGGGAATACTATCAAATTAATAAGAGGGCTGTAGATAGAGGGGCAAACAGGACTTTCTGAACACTGCAAGAGGGGACTGAGGCACTTCACTCACTAATAACAGCGAGAGGCAGAGTGGGACACAGCTGGCAGTGAAACAGGAAACACAGACCCCTACAAGTCCTCCAACACAGATTAATAAGGTTTAACTCCTCTTAAGAGGCAGCTCTGCAGCAGTGGGTACCTGGGCCCTGTCACTGACCTTGCAAGTGAAGAGCACAGCTACAAACTAAACCACACATTTTGAAGGTCTTGAAAGTTTCAAAAAGATTAAACTAGCCCTTTGTCATGCTTTAAACCCTGCTACATTTATTCTGATTTCTCCATCCCTTGTACCAAGCCCTCAGTCCCTTTTCTGTATTTACTATATGACTCCTGAGAAAATCTGAAAGTGGGGAATGCATTTTTCAGTGCAGAGTCTATTTTCGTTATTATGCAACATCTTAACAGCACATGTCACCCACTGCTTCTGGCAGCACCAACACTGCTGCTCTCCAAAACAACACAACTCTGCTTAATGAAAAGAAAAATCTCACCTGAAGGGGTGGCCCTCATCAGACTTCTGGATTGCCTGGATGACTCCCTTGTATATCCTAAAGCTGATGGTGACAGAGAGCAGGGCCAGGGCGATGTAGGCTGTGACGCTGACGATGCTGAACACTGTTAATGAGAGCAGCAGGAACAGGCTGGCTCCGAACACCACCCCGGTCTTCTTGATGTCTCGCCAGTAAAGGAGGTCAACAACTACAATTTAAAAGAGGTAAGAAATTAGAACAAGACACCTTTGGCATTTGTATCAAGGCAGTAATTTTTCATCATTTGCTCGACTGCTGAGAGTCACCAAGAGTGGAACTTGCAAACCCCTGTCAAACCAGAGCTGAAAGCACAACTAGAAATAGGTTATTTAGTACTGGTCAGCTCTGGACTTCAGATTATTTGTATTACTGCTATTAGGACTACCCAGATGAAATTGTTCATATTTTAAAACAATGCTGCCCTTAAGCAATGTCAGAATTCATCTCTTCAGCTACTGTGCTGTGTTCTGCACCAGAACCACAGTTTGTGCTTCATTTCCTCTCATTGTCGGGCATTTTGTGGAGGTCACTCCCTGGAGAGATTGATTCCAATTCCCTCGGAGGACAGATAACAAGACACCAACAGATCTCTAAACCATTATATCTTTCCAAGCCTGGTAGAGGCAAAGGCACTGCTCAAAGACTCATTAACAGTTCGTTTTGTTTTCTTTTGATGGAAGCATTCCCATGGGAGTTTATAATGTTGATTATGGGTGACAGACTGAGCCATCAAGGGGGAATACTCTCCCTGAAATGTCAATCCAGGCTAAATCTGCTGTGCTCCAATGCAGAAGACTTCATTTGCAAACCAAGTTTAGTTTTCCTTAAGTGACCCTCATTAGAGAACACAATATTGTGCCATTTTTAGCATCACTGTTCAGAGCAAAGGACACCCTTGCACAAGGGATAGGTAATGGCTTAACACAACCACTGCAGATCTGTTTGTTAACAGCAATAACCTAGTGCAGACAGAGCTCAAGATGAATTACAGAAACCTATTACTCTTGCACTGCACATTTAGTAATCCTGCCTCATCCTAAACATCACCAAAATTACCTGTAAAACAATTAATCACAGCTTGAAACAGATTATTTGGATGACTGTAAAAACATTTAAAAAATAGAATTTGTCTAGTATTTCTTGCAGGATGAAAGCACAGTCATGCTCCAACATCCAACACCTGGTAGCCTCTGTAGGGCAAAGTCTGTGCAACCCTTTTGTAGGTACAACGTGCCAAAGCCCCTGGGGCTGGGGTGTGTTTTCCCAGACTTTCAAGAGCTGATGTTCTTCCCAGTTATTCCAACATGGAAACTATACAGCATAGCAGGAAAGATGAAAACCATGGTCAGAAACTTAAACCCACCCTAATGCAAAGTCTCTAAGCTCAACGTTTAAATCACATTTCAGAAGCTTCCTGCAGCCCCACAGACAGAGCCAGGTTCCAGCTGCACCCATACCTTCAGTTCATCACAGACCAGAAGTGCTGTGGAAAGAACAGCCTCATCCCTCCAGCACCATCCATCCCACTCCTTTCTTCCAGCCTGGCTGCCTGTGCTGTGCCAAAACCATCCCAGCAGGCAGGAGCCAGCCAGATCAGGGCCTGGCGCTGCCACCATGTGACTGCACAAACATATGGGGGCAGAGATAGAGCAGCACTGCCCGGAGGCAACGCTCCTGCTCCCCCGGCACCTCCAATCCAAACTCCTCCTGCCGCTGCAGCCCAGGCTCCAAGCAACACAAGCTTTCCTTAATATCCGTAAAAATCAAACAAATAAAATCAAGTCATCGTAGATCTGCTGTTGTGTGGGTTGCAATCCCAAAATTTAACTTTTTGTTTCGGTTTTTCCTTTGCTTCCAGACACAAAAGAATCTAATATTGTCTCTGCACGCCTTGCATTAAATATCAACAAAATTGTGTGATTGACCTAAGAATCCTTGTAAACCTGCAAACCCAAACTGAGCTGCAAGGAGCCTCAACACCTGAGTGAGATCTTCACAACCAGTCTGGCCAAAAACAGTGGATTTTGTGCTCTTAAAGTAAGGAACCTTTAAAAACAAACAAACAAACAACTTTTTTTTTGAGCATTTGCTGCAAGTACTAAAACTGTGTTTATTTTTAAAGGCTGCAACTTGAGCATCCATGCACTCGAATTTGGTGCTGCCCCTGTATCAGGTGACACATTCAGTATGAGCCCTGCTCCTCTGCCTGCAGACAGCTTCACTTCTGTAAACGAGCTGCTCCTTCCCCTCTGCACAGCTTTAAAGCTGTGGGTTCTTCATAGGAAACCCCTAATTCCATGCATTAATGCATTATCCCACTTATAAGGAATGTAAAAAGAGTAATTCATCTGGATGACAGTTCCAGAATGCCAGAAACAAAGGTACATTGCTGGAATTAAAGCACACAGCAAAAGCCAAATGGCCTTTCGCGACCATCAAGTCTTTTGTTCTCAGTAATCAATAAGAAAAATCCCCACGCCAGGAGCTCCCGCACCAGAATTAAGCTGCTCATAAAACATTTTTCCTCATTTCATCTCTGTTCCTTTTGGAGAACGGCTAACGATCGTAGGTTTAATGACATAAGGATCTGGTATCATCGTAAATTCCTCAAAGGAAATTCGGTGTTTAAGTCACTGGAAAACTGCTTTGTAATTCTGCAGTCCAAGAAAGCAGATGAAGACACTCATCTGTATTCTCTAATTGATCAGAAACAAGTTATTTGCATTTATTTTGAAAGGAAAAGATTAAAAGCATTACTAGAAGCAGCTTTCTGGTTTTAACTTACACGCAAGATATTCACAGCAGATTAAAAACAAAACCAGAAACACAAAAAAACACAAACCCATTTTCAGCAACAGCCTTGCAACATCTTTGCTTATGGAAACAGTTCTGAGCTGCATTTTATACGATATGAAGTATAATAAAATAAATAATATTAATGCACGTCTTGCAGGCCTATTCTAAAACAAGAACAGCTGCCTACATTTGGTAAGCACGAACTGTCACTTGGCACGTCTAAAAATAGTCCTGTACCATCCGTGCCTTACATGCACAACTCATCCAGTTACATTTTGCTTTTAAAGCAAGCGCTGCGATAGCTTTGGCGCTGTATTTTTTAAAGTCTTTTCCTTTCAGATATTTAACTTAAAACCGAGCAAGTCATATCGGGTTTTAACGCCAAAAACAAGCGGTCCGATATATTCAACCTGATAATCCTCTTTTTAAAAACCCCTGAAGCAAGCAACCCTGTTTTTTTTTGGGGGGGGGGGGGGTTGTTTGGTTTTAATTTTTTTAAGAAAGAGCAATTAAAAGCGAGAGCTACGAGCGAGCAGAGCTCACGTGTAGCACAGAAAGCCAGGAAAAAGGAACTAACCCGTTTTGGCATCCATCTTGAGCGTGCTGCGAGCACCCAGCCCTGGCACGGCTCCGCTCCCGGCGCTTTCCACTTCCTGCGAGGGCGCTCGGGGGTCGGAGCTACGCAACCTCCGCCCGCTGCCCTCCCACAGCCGCCAATGGCCGCCTGCGCCTAAACCCTCGGAATGCGGCTGCACAATGAACAACCAACAACTCCCCTCTAGCCGGCATTTACAGCCCAACAAACGCCGCGCTTCAGCGCCAAAGAAAGGCTGCTTGTGTCAAAGGGGAGGGGAGAGAAAACCACTGTGCGATTTCCAGGCGTTGTTCCACTGGAACCTTTCTGTGACGTGAGAGGTAGGCACGGATCCTTTATGTTCTCCCAGGAACAGCGAGGGGCACAGGGAAGAGCCTTTCCTGGCTCAGTTTAGCGTCGTGCCAATGGAGAAATGGGACACAGTGCTGAGAAGCGGCAGCTTGCAGCACGGCTGCAGCACAATGTCCCATCTGTCACCGAGCAGGAAAAGCTGCTGGGCAGAAAATCCACAACCACAAATGCTCAGGGAGGCCTTTTCCACTTTCATATTCACACAGGATGTGATCTTCAAGGTTTCTACTGATCTCTGTGCAGAGAATCCGAGTGCTGACCCCACACAGCCCAACTCCCAGGAGAAGCCATCAACCATCCCGTGGTTGGTGTGTCGAGCACCACCACAGCCTGGGGTTTGACATTTTTAAGGCTTCCTGCATCAGGGTCATTCAAAATCCTGGTTGGCATCCTAACAGGAGCAGAGACTGGGCCACAAAATTGCAGCCTCTGTTTGCCCTCATCAGGTGCATCAGAAGCCAGTTTGGTCCTTGACTGTCTCCTGGCAAGCCAGGAACAACACCAGCTCCTGGCTGGAGAAACTGGGTGATGACAGCAGGACAGCAAGTGGTGCCAAGCACGTGGGACTGCCACCAACAGAGCTGTCCCTGTCCCAGGGCCAGGCATCCCTGTGGAGCAGCACATCAGCAGAGCCATGGGCAGGTGGCTCCAGCTGGGTGCCAGAGGGCACAGAACAAGGCTGCACCACACATAGCTCAGGCTTGGCACATCTGCACCACAACCCCACAAAAGTGATACAGATTTCACAAGTACATGCTAGAACAAGGTAAACACTACCAGATTAAAAAACAAAAAATTAAAAATGAATTCCCAGATAGTACCTATTGAACCAAAGCAACAGTTTCCATTCATTTCTACTTGACCAGATACTCCTGCATGTGTGCACAATGCACCAACTGGAAAAACCATTCCAAAGCCCCAATTATTCATGGTAAAGGTTGCCTATGCAATCTTTACCATCAGTTAACTAAGTTAAACCAAAATTCAGAGAGATTTCTTCTCATTAATTAGAAGAGAATGCTGAGATAACCTGGAAGTATAGCTGTGCTGTTCACCATACCATCATATCAATATTCAGCCATTAAAACTTGACAATTCCTTAAAATCATTAAAAATTAAATAAGAAATGTTACTTTTTAGTACTAATTACTCCATAGGGCCTATCTTCAAGAGCATTAAAAATTAAAATCATGCTGCTCCCAGGGTAGACCTGTTTCATCCTATCTATCTAGACGATCAATACCACAGGTTTTAATCAGTGCCAAAGGTTGTACCACTTGCATTATGCTTGTTCCTCAACTACAACACATTAACCAAATCTAAATTTAAGATTATATTCATTAGGAAGTAGTGTTTCAGCTGCAAAGTCCCAACTACAAATCACAATTTTTGCTCTTCTCTGGTTTCAGATTTAAATATTTTTTTGTAATTTTTTAGCATGGAAAGAAGCATGTTGCAATATTTGCTTCTATATTTATTTTGGGGCTGGATGAATAGTGCAATCAGTCCCTGAACTTTACCCATCATTTTCCATGCCACTGGAGCCTGACTTAAGAAAGGAAGAATGTGAAACACAGTATCTTCATCTTGTTCTAAACAAAAAAAAAAGCCCCTCTAAACCAGGCTTCAACAGCAGCTGCAAAAGGAGAGGAACCAGGGTCTTCTGCTTCCCCCAAACCCTTCATTTCTGCTTCCATTTTCTTTTAGACCTGATCTCTGCTCAGGATGGGAAATTCAGGGGTTTTAAACCAAAACAGACTCCATTATTGTCAAGGCCTCAAATTCCAGGGTTGGAAATGTGCTTTCAGATCAGCACCACCCCTGCCAGGCTGGGTGTAAAAGAAACCTGAAAATTGGGCCTGAAGACAAAAAAAGGGAACTTGCCTTCCAATTTTTACCAAAACCTTCTGACCTCAGCCTTTTTTTTCCCCTTTCCTCTCTTTCTTCCCATCCCCACAAATTTCAGGCCTGATGTATGAAGCCCTGAACATCTAAATTAATTACATATCAACAACAATATATTACTAAACACTGCATCATATTTCTCCTGATATTTTACAGCCCTTTCCTAAAAAAATTAAACTTTAAGAACCCAATTCTGCAGGGGCAAAAAATTAAACTTTAAGAACCCAATTCTGCAAAAGTCCTTCAGGACTTTTTTTGGTATATATATTTAGGTTCTGAAGAAGCATTCTGTAGATTTCAGAGAGCTGGCAATTTTGTCCAAGTAGAATATAAAAAACCCCAGATTTTGAACAATAATTCCCAAAAAGGAGGAAAATGTCACAAGCACCAAGCACAACAGGGCCCTTTAAAATACATTTAAATGTCCAGAGACAATTAATTTTTTTTAAAGCTTGTCCTGTTGATAAAGTATGAAGATTACTTATTCAAATAAGGCTTAAACTCTAACACACTGAGCACTAATGTAATGATCCACAGAGATTTACACCGGAGATCTCCCATTGGTGCTTACAGGAACAAAGGTCAGCACCACACTAATTTAAGGTCAGCTACTTATTTACCTAAAACAATTTAATATTGTGGCTGTAAATTCTGAAAAATCAGACACAGTTTTACCTAGAATTTGAGAGAACTATGAAAGATCCAAAGCAAACGGGATTAAGGATATATTTCAAACGGATTTTTAGAGAAAATGTCCCCACCCTGCTGTAGCCTGCATGCAATTTCTCCTCTTAAAAACATTAAAACACGACCAGCAAATTCCTTGAGGTTTTACAGTTAATGGATAGTATTGTTAGATTCTGAATAATCTCGAAATTTCCAAGGAGCACAGACTAAAGTGGGACTACGCCGGTATTTGTGCCGTGCATACCAAAACAAGCCCTTCGTTAATATACTCTGTAGGACTGAAAAAGATCTGCAGTGTCACACGAGCCATTTCACCTACATAAAGTATTTATTCTTCTGCATTGCTCCTATTTACCCATTTTAACCTGCAGCTTTTCTAATTCTGCACGTGGCACAAAAAGACTCCACACCTTCGGCTACATTTCACAATCAAATAAATACATGCTACAGACACCATTTGCTGAAAACAACCCGCAGCATCTCAAAGGAATAAAATAAGCAAAGAAGGTGAAAGAATAAATACCCTTATCCTTCCAACTGCTCGGCTGACTGTCCATCTCTCCAGCTGGGATTATCAATTATGCATTCCAAGAGGGGAAGAGCTGCGGGAGAAGTGCCCTGCAGCCCAGGGAGGGAACCATGGGCTTCCCCGGGCTCCGCAGTGGTGCTGCACTGGTGCTGCAGGAGCGGGTCAGCTGACGGGGTGTGGAGCTGACGCAGTGCTGGCACCGCACGGCCTCGCTGCGCCCGGGGGGAACGGCTCCTCCCGGCCTCAGAGAGCGGCTCCTCCGGCACGGCGGCCCCGCTGCACGGACGGCAGCGAGGGCTGCAGAGCCCGGCCGTGCTAAGCGGCTTTTCGCCGCCCGGCTAAAAGTAGTCACCAGACGAGCTTTAAATAGATTGCTTTTCAAACAGAGGTTCAAAGGCGTTTACAAACCTCCCAGATGTATGGCTTCCCCTCGGGGTTCTGTAAACTAATGTCTGCCTGCTGGAGGACTAACAGAGACGTCTTTGTAACACTTCTCCCTTCACAACAAGCAGCGTGAAGGGAAACAGAAAAGGACCCTTTCTGTGCCTGGAACAAAAGCAGCGGCTCATGAAGAGCACGATTAATCCTTTTGCTGGTATCTTTAGTTCTCAGGAGCTGCTCAGCCTCCTCTTAAGGAAGGCTGCAGAAAAAGTTACTCAGCCCTTTACCTAATTCCTACAAGCAAACACCTTCCTCTTTTTAATTTTACATCAGCATTCTCTGTTGGCAGCTGCAGACCTGACAATTAACGGTTCCCTTCATTAAATAAAAACAGGAACCTGACAGTTTGCAGTACCAACATATAGAAAGTAACATTTGGGAAGTATTGCACAAACAGGAGAGGAATGTGAACTACAACTCCAAATGTGAAAGAGAAGAGCTGTGGGAAT
>NW_005054341.1:4187817-4197716 GCF_000277835.1 Geospiza fortis | reverse complement strand
AATTTCTTTTTCAGTTTGGATTTTCTTCTTAAAATCTGGAGCTAACAACAGGAAGCTAAAATCTTCCCAGGACTGCTCCAAAGCCTCTTAAAAATCTAGTACACCATTTTCTTAAGAACTAGAAAAGGGCATTCCCAGATACTGTAGACCAGGAGGGCTAGAGAACCCAATTCAGACCTTAAATAGACAGTTTCACTTTTCATTAGAACAATCTTGCATTGAGAAAGATTACTACAAAGAGACCCAAAGGCCCTGGTTTTGACATCAACTGCTACATAAATTTAAGGCCTCCTTTGATGGCAAGACCAGTTACATCTCTTTTTTAACTTACACAAAGATGTGCATTTCAGTTCCAATTTCAACAGGTAAATCCAAACAAATCCAAAATAGGAGGGAAGTAGGGAGTGTATATTCAAATATCACAGTGCAAGCAAATGTGAAAAGTTGCACTGTACAAAAAAAAAAGTCCAAAATATGTCTGAGAATCTGTGTCAGTCATCAAGCTGAACTGGAAACCACCAAAACCTGTGAGTCCCCCTCCACATTTGCACTGTCACTAAACTTGCCAAAAACATTGTGCTTTCAAAGGTCTTTCTATTAATTATCAAATTTCTAAAGATGCCAAATTAAAGCCTCTTCATTTCATGTTTATATTCTTTATATCTCATACTTAAAATAGTGCATTTATGCAACTCTAAGCAGAGTTTGTTGTGGCCACAGCAGAGCAGCTGCACCACCAGCCCTGTTTGTCCCATCTCCAGTGTCCCTCACTGCCCCCAGGAGTGTCTCGCTGGCCTCCAGATCCTCCTCTTGCCTCTCTGCATACTCAGTGCTCATTCTCACCACTCCATGCAAACACACCCAGAATGAATCCATCTCCCATTTCAGGCAAGAGGGGCCCCTACTCTGCACATAAACTGGGCACCAGCACTGCCAAACTTCAGGAGGAGGGAGCTTTGTTTTCAGCAGGGATACAGCACACCTGCCTCTAGAGCATGTTTGAGCACCAAAGTAGAGAGGAGGTGGCATTATCAGGTCCCCCAGACCAGTCAGACACAATCAGTTGTGGACACGTGTCATGGCACACCCCAGCTCCACGGAGCCCTGCCTGGCAGGGTGAGTGCTTTACTCACTCCCTACTCACACACTGAACACCCTGAGCAGGGCACTGAGAACAGCCCTGCAGCTCCCTCTGTGCTGGTGCCTACCTGGCAGAGTTGGGAACTTGGCCCAAATGCTCCATTTTCTCCCTAATTCTCCGCTCTGAAGGAACTTGCCCAGGCTTTGCTCTTTTAGCAGCCTCATGGCACAAGTCTTTGCCTCTCAACAGGGGCACAAGAGCTCTAATGAAACACAGCAGCTCTGTGTCTTTCCTTCAGAAAAATGTCACTCATTGGGTTTGGTTTTTACCATCATTCCTCCTCCTCCTGCTCTGCTAATTCTCTTCCCTCTGGAACTCTCCATTTATTACTATTTACCTGGTAGCATAAAAGATGACCTGAACAAGCAAAGAATCTAAGAGTACAATGAGATGAAATTAAATCAAGATATCTTATGGTGAATTAAATGGAATTTTACCAATCTGCTTCTGAAAGACTCAGATGTTCCAAGGCATTTTTTCTCCACTGAAAAACAACAAACAAACCCAAACACCTCCTATTTGCTGAGTGGTGCCATTTAACTCACCACAAACACAGAAAATAACAGAAATTCCCCTAGTGGGTACAGCTGGTATCAGGCAGAACTTCTAATGTCCTTTAAGATTTACACAACTGCAATGACCTGGTTTCTATTACAGCATCACAGGAAGTATTTGGTTTCTGCCCCCATGTTGTAGGAGAAAAAAGAAAGATTCAGCATTAGTACCACCCTCTCAAAGCACATTTCCCACCTGGGCTTCACCTTTGTATTTGCCCCCCCAAGAAAATCCAGGAAATGTAAAATATTATTATTTAGCTGCATTTCTGAGTGCCTGTAATGAAAGCAAATAAACCAGTTAATCTGAAGGGAATGTCCACAGAGCTGGTGGTCAAACCCACTGTAAAACAAGGGTGTTCTGGGAAACTGAGTGTCTTGATGGTAAAGATCTCAACATTACTTCGAAATATTACTGTAATACTCAGCATGGACACACTGAGGGATTTAAACTGCCCATTTCCATTTTAGTACATAACTTTGTTGTGGCCAGAGGTTTTGAGTCTATAATTCAATAATATCAATAATATAAAATCCTCCACATCCCATCAATCAAAAGCAGGTTTGTGGAAAGTATGGGCCTGGGGAGGATTAATGATCTGGATGAGAGAAGAAAGGCTGTGCAACAGCAGGGCTGGGATATGGAATGTGTATATTTAGCTTTCACCTCTCAAACTCATTTCAGGAGTTGGGAATGTCTCCAAACGCGGATGGATCCCTTCCTGTCGGCAGGCGCTGAGGTCCCACCGCAGTGACAAACACTAGATGGCATCAGAGCCCTGTCCCACAGGCTGGCCCTGAGCCATGGCTGCCCATGCCTGGTGCTCACACCTCCTGCAGGAGCTGGGCAGCAGCACCTGAACCCCCAGGAGCTGCACTCGGAGCTCTCCCAGCTTACCAGGCAGTGCTCTGGATGGAGCTCGGGAATTTGAGGTCTGGGGAGAGGGACAGAGAAGCGAGGGTGTTTGCTTGAAGCCAAATACAGCAGCTACTGAGAAATACAAACTTGGGGGGGAAAAAAATCACTGTATTCAAGACAGCAGAAATTGCTGGTGTTGCAGGGGTTGTTTGCCCTTTAAATTGTTCCAGTTTTACATACAGTTCTGAATTTGTTTGGGCTTGAGGTTTTTTTTGCTTTTGTGTGTTTCTTAAATCTGTCCAGGTTACCCAAGGGTGTGCCAGGCACCTTTTAACAAACCCCCTTCTACCCAGGATACTCTTCAAAGCTTTACATTTACTTCAGTGAACTGGATGAGTTAAAAAAGTATCTCCAACCTTTTTAGAATCCCTGTTAGCTCCCCACAGCCCACTGGGGCTGTGGGAAGTTACAACACACTGGCATTTAGGTTAGCTTCCAAAAAATAGCACTGTTAAGTAAGCATTCCACAACCTTGGATTTAAGAGCACCAGTAAGGCAGCTCAGATGAAAGCTTTAACAAGCATCAGTCACACCATCACACCAGCTGAATTCCACAAGTCTTAAGACACAGTGAAATCTATTTCAGTTCCACTGATGGGCAGGAAAAAAAAACCCCAAAGAACAAAGGTAGACTCAGAAGGCCAAACACATGCACAAAGGCACTTGGGCTTGTGACGAACAATCCCTCCTTGTTAGTTTTTCAATGATACTCTGAAATTATGCCTAAGCAGTGTGGTATTTAAAGCAGACAACTGATGTTGTTTGTGGCTTGTCTCAGAAGTCCAGTTGTGTATTTTGCAACACAACAGAGTGTGGAGAAAAATCCAGAAGAAAAAGGCCCATTTTTGAGTCAGTATTCTCATCTATTTAGCTTTGAGCAAGTGTTCCTCTGGTGTAAAGCAAAAAATTTTCTTCCCAAACAACACAGCCTGTCAAAAAGTGCAGCTGCTCTCCAGAGTGAACACAATAATAGTGAGGGGCTGCAGCTCCCCAGGCCAGCTCCCAGCACACTGACAGAGCTGGGCCCTGTCCCTGCACTGGGCCATGGATGGCAGAGCAATGGCACCTCTCTGCTCTGGCAGCTGGGTCTGTGCAGCTTCTGGGGCAGCTTCCCACAGATGGGAGAGCAGCAGCTGTGTCACCTCAGAGCCACAGGGAGGGGCTGCCACCCCCAGCCTCCTGCATGTGTGCAATGATTAAAGACCCTTCCAAAAGGTCTCCCTTTAAAAAAAACTAACACAAAAGCTCTTATATTAAGTGCAGTGTTTTGCTTTGGCTTTTTTTTAAAGTAGTCTGAGCTCTATGCAATTAACCCCTTGACTTGAAGTCCAAGACATCCAGCTGCTCTCCAGACAGTTCTATGTGCTGGAAGCCTGAGGACCCTTCACAGAACACACAGACACACACAGAGTTTTAACAGTGCAGATTATCAATGAAGTTTTACCCCAAGCCAAGAGAAAAGCAAAACTCTCTCCTTTCTGCCTTACCTGCACATATAGAGAAGGTGAGACAGGAGAAATGACAAAGGTAAATATTAAAAAATACATCTTCTGCCTTATTTCCCAAACCAATTTCAATGGCACCAACACTGATGTTCACTTCAACACGTACCTGCTGTTCCCTTCTATCTCAGGTTATTCTGTAATCCTATTTTATGAACTGTAGGCTGCAGCTACTGCATAAATACAGTACTGCTGCTGAGTCAAACTAGCTCCTGCTTTTCTATTTAGAGCACTGTGCTTTCTGCAGTAGGTGTTTTTTTGGTGTGATTGCTTCTGGTCAAAGCTTAAGTAGCAGCAGAGTGCTGCAATATCAAAAAAACAAAATACTCCTCTAGTCTACAAAAAGCTGGGAATTCATGAGGTGTTCAGTTTAGAGAAAAGATTACAACTTCCTGCTACTATAACTGCATATTACTGTAAGAAAAATTAGCTACACTGAAGTGCAAGCCCACCTGAAAAGATAAACAGAAATTAATACCTGTGCTGTACAGAAACCAATTTTAGTGTTTGCAGAACACTCAACTTCTTAATGACCACTCTTTCAGTAACCTGCATACTAAGCTCCCTCATGTTCACCCTTTGTTTAAACCACAGGCTGGAGATGCACAGGCTCTTTTCCAGATTCCAGGCACACACAGGAGCAGCAGGGGTATTTTCCTGAGTTTTACACTCTGATGTCTGAACTGTTAATGAAAAGGAAGAAATGCCTCTTCAAATCATGTGCACACAGCAAACACAGCATCCCAGATTCAGAGGTTGGGAGGCCACCCCATGCCCAGCCTGGGGACAACCATGGAAGGGCCTGCAGTGGGCAGTCACTTATTTCTGCATCCACAGACCATGAGCAGCAGAGCTGGAGGAGAAACCTGGAGATGCTGAATCCATCCCTGATAAACAGAAAAAAGGTACTAAAGCAATCAGAATATGAAAAAGGTACAAGTGCAGGCACTGACATTTTCTGTTACCCTTGGCCTACAGAGAAGTTTACAGAAAGTGATTTAAACAGAATAAGTCAAGGCATGCTTAAGTTTAGCTAAAGAATTATGCAGATCAGCAAACTGCAAGACAGCATACACAGATTACCTGAAGACTTATTCAGCTTTGCTGAAAATACAGCAGTAGGTTTTTTCTTTTCTTTAACAGAAGCAGCTTCTTTCTCAGCTTCCTTCTCAAAAGCTCCTGGTTTTACTACACTGACTATCTCTTTTTCAGCAGATAAAGGTGAGGTATCTGTGGCTGGTAAGGACATGGTGGATACTTCAGGCACTTCTCTGTCCACAGCCTCCAAAGACTTTTTCAAGGCATTGCTATCTTCCTCAGCTTTTACTTCTACATTCTTCACAGACAGATCACAGGGCAGCTCTGAGCAAGGCAGCTGCTTCTCACCCTGGATCACCTTACTGATGTCTTCACCTTCATCTTTGTGCATTGTTTCTCGGTCAGTGGCTTCTGTCTCAAATTCAGGAACAGCTTTAGGATGACCTAACATCACAAAGTCTTCTTCCACTGAGACTGGGGAAGACTCCATGGGTGAGAGAGCTTTGTCATCTCCTGTTTTCGGTTCCATAGCAACAGATGCATCAGCTGAATAAGCCAAAGCATTCAGCTCTTCCATTTGAAGAGGAATCTTATCTGCCTTGGCTATTTTTGTAGGTATTGGCTCAGGTGGTGGAGCAGCAACAATTTTGGAAGAGTCCAGCTCAGGTTGGAATGACTCTAGATAAGGCTTGCCCGTGGCAGCTACTGAATCCACCAGTCCTTCCTCCTCACGTTCTTCATCAGTTGCAATACTCTCAGTGGATTTACTTTTTAAGAGGAGAGATGGATCTTCACTTGCTTCCTCAGCAAAGTCAGATATCATTTGGCTATTAAACAGACCAGCTTTTCCAAACTGTGGAGATGGGGTTCCATCTAGTTCCTTGTCTTCAGGCACATCCTGAGAAATGCTTTCTGTTAGAGGTGTCTTTGAATACTCTGTGAAAGATGGAGAAGGAGATTCACCAGAGACCTTTGTTCCCTTAATTAAGTCACATGCAATAGATATATAAGGAGTCTCCAGATCTTCAGGAGTGGTGCTACTCTCATCATCAGGTCGCTTAAATGCCAACGTCTCCTTTGCTTCCTGGGCCTGTGTCAGCGGTACATTCACTGCCTCTTGGTATATGGGAGGTTTTTCAGCCTCTTTTACATTCTCATACTTGGCAGTGGGCATGAATGTTTCTAGTGGGGAAGCTTCCAGCTGCACAGCAGATGCCTCTGCCCCAGCAGTGCCGGTGCTCAGCGGGGCTTCCATAACAATATCGGGCAGTATGGGTGATGGAGCGGCCTCCGAGCCTTCGAAGGAGGGGCAGATTTGTGCCGCGGGTTTCAGAGTCTCCTGCGCCGCCTCTGAGGTTTGCACCAAATCAATCTTGGTTTCATAAGCCAGCTTTGTGCAGGCTGCATCGTGCATCTCGTAGGCCTCCTGCACCAGGTCAGGAGTGAGACCCTCGGGCATGTTTGCGGCGCTGTCGGGTGACACTGACGGGACCCCCTGCGCTTTAGCAGGGTCAGCTCCCTGCCCTTCCTGCCCACCTGCTCCAGCAGCAAAATCACCTTGCTCTGGGCCCGGCTGAGCTTTCAGTTCTGCAATTTTTTTCTCATCGTCAGTTCTATTTTCTGAAATGCCTTCCTCTAGTGGAGAAAGAGACTTGCCTTTGTTACCACCAGGACTTGGAGAGGAGTCAAATTTAGTACAAGTGATGTAAGGTTCTTTTACAGCTTCTGGGGTGCTTGGGAAGGAGGGCTCTTCAGCACTGCCTTCACTGTCTCTTTCGTAATCCTTCTGCACAGTCAGCTTACCCACGCCATACTTGTCATCCAAACTGCTCTCCAGCTTGGCTTCTATCTTACTTCCAACATCCTCTCTCATGCTGCTCAGTCCATGACTAGCACCTTTGACTTCCCATATTGGCTCAAATGGTTTGAAGTCTGCATATTCTTCCCTCCTAAGAGAGCCTTCTTTCAGCACCCCTTTTTCAGCATGATCGCCACCTCCTCTGTACTTGTCTTTGTTATAGAAGAGATCTTCCTCGTTTCTTTCAAATAAATCTTGGGGAGATTCTGGAGACATTTTCAGCTGCTCTGCAGGTGTTTTCTCCAGGTTAGGTAATTCTTCAGGGCCCTCTAGCTGTGTTTTTTCTTTAGCTGGAGATAAAATGGCTGCTGCTTCTTTAGCAAATGGGGGTTGTGAGTATTTAATCTCAGAAATGTCTTTATCATTTCCCTCTGCAAGAAAGGGGTTTGTGGTATTTTTCATAGGTTCTTTATAAACCTCACTGGAGCTCTCTTTGTAAGTGCCTCTTGCAGGGAATCCATCTGAGAGGGTACCAAAGGCTGCGTGCTCTTTAAAGGGATCAGCTGAGAGAGGAGAGAAGGAGGGAAGAGAAGGAGCAGGATCAAGCGGGACTGCAGTAAAATCCTCTTGCCCCAGCGCCTTAGTGCTACCTGGCTGCTCCTGCAAGTCCATAACTTTTTCTGTGACCGTGGATAGAAAGGAAAGTTAGAGAATGCAAGTGCTCTCAAAGTCAGTGCAAACTTTCAACAGGTTCATATGATTTTAGCTACTAAAAGGCTCTTCCAAGGTCTAGCATGGATACTATGAGCCATTAATACAGAGTATCACTTAAAGCTATTCTAGAAGTGAGCAAGAGGCTCAAGGAGCAGCAACTTTATGCAGTGCAAAGATCTCAGTAAAGCTGAAGATGCCAGACAAGTACAGGGGCAATATTAACAAAGCCAGAACAGGAGGGTGGCAAGGGCAGACAGAGACAGGGGGTGTGTGGATGCTTGGGCATAAACATATTGCACAAACATGTGCCAGTAAAGTCTTTTTCTGACACCTTTTTTTAAATTTGTGGATGGTGTACCTAATAAAAACCACTAAGTCAATAAGACAAGTGCAAATTTTACTTCTTTAAAATACTGCAGAAAGTTACTATAGACAAAATCTTTCTGCTAAATCATTAAAGCAACTATGCTCTGATGTATTAACCTGTTAACAGTAACAACTTTTCTCCTACATCAAGGGTCCAAGAATTCACAGATGGCTGGATTCTTATTTATGAAACAGTTTACCACGTAAACAAATGAATGAGTATTAATATCTGGAATAGAGCAACCAAAAAGTCCGAACTGAAAAATGTGACCGAGGCTATTCTTGGACCCATGCTGACTTTTAGTAGAAGCAGACTAGTGGGAAAGGGTTAATGAGGTCAGAAAGGCAGGAGGTACTCAGACAAAGGGAGCAGAAAGAACTTGCCTGCAGAGGAGTGCATCAGAGGCGCAGGTGTAGCAGGAAGAGCAAAAAGGTTCTCATCTGAAAAACAAACAAATAACCTCAGCAGAAGGAAGGGCCAGGGTGAAGAGGGGAGAAAGCACTCAAGGAGCCAGTTCCCAGTAAACCCAACAGATCAACAGCCAACACCCAAGAGAACCAGGGAACACCATCAGCAGAGCCAGGTGATTTGGGAGAGCCCACACCCAGATTTCCCCATTCACAATGGGATCTTTACTGAGGGATCTCCACCCTCCAAGCCAGTGACCAACCACAGGGTGAGACACAGCTTGGCAGCTACTCTTATTTCCATTCCCTTGCACACCACTGGGCAGCCACAGCTGCCATTGCCAGGGGCACACTTACTTAGCTCTCCCCACCCAAGGTCTCCTCACACCCCCACACCTGTGTGAGAGCAGCCCCAACAAACTCCACCAAACACTGGTGAAAGTTCAATGACTAAAGCAAGCTCTGAAACACCCCACAAACACAGCACTCCTCGGGCACAGCCATTCTGGGCCATACCTGCTTTATGGCTTGACTCTTTTCCTTTTGGTGTTATACAGACAAGCCCCCAGAGGAAGCTTGAGTCCTTTATTTTTAAAGCCTTTTTGGCATGATCCAAGGAGTGCACTTGGCTTTGCTGAGTTTGCTTTAAGCCCAGTATCTCCCAAGACAAATCCAGTTCTCCAATTTCCACTCAAAGCTGCAGTATCAGCCATCATGAGGAAACAGGCAAAGCAAAACCAGTCCTCCTCTGGATTTCTGTGCCAGCAGTGTTTTTCCCAGGTCCATCATGGCCTGTTGGTTTTACATTGATGTGAGAATACCACCACTTAGGCAAATTTATTTCATTCTGAAAAGTGCATAAATTTTCACATTGAGGCGGTAAAGAATATTTGCAATTGACATCAATTGCATTAGTGGAGGAAAAATTATATTAAAGCACTTAGATTTTTATTCTGAGTACACACACCAACAATCTTTAATTTTGCTATGTACCTGGACAAAATCAAGTACTGAAAAAGAAGTAGGGATATTTTTGGCTTGGCTTTTTTAAATATTATTATTATTAAAAACAAAGAATAATAGAAACAATTGATTTTAAAAGATGAAAGGCAAGAGGTGAGAAATATGGTAGTTGTGGCAGCACATATATAATAACCAGTCAGGCAGGGCATTAAGCTAAGCTGTGTTTTGGCACTAAACCATGACTTGTGCAGAAGTGATGCCTCTTGCAGACATTCATGACCTGTCTGGCTTATTCAAGTTAATCCCAACAGCAGTGTTCCAAAAATCAAGTCTCCTCACAGCCTGCATGTCCTGTCACACTACACAGTCATTGGGTTTGTTTCACAGAACATTATCTCCTGCTGTATTTTGGGCGTTATAAGTATCACCTGAAGACAACAGAAAACAGAGTAAGAAATAAAGCTGAGTGTAGGACTTGGTATTCAAAAGGGTCCTC
>NW_005054341.1:4176236-4187807 GCF_000277835.1 Geospiza fortis | reverse complement strand
TGGGCCAAAGGCATTTCAGCACAGTTTGCTAAAAATTACATTTTTCGATTAAGGACCATATAGAGAGAAACCTCAATTCCAAATTTAGAGCACATTAAAGCAGTGTCACAGCTCAATGGTGGCAAAGCTTTAAAGGACAAAAAACCACACTGGAGGACAACTGATGGGTACGTGACACAGAGTCACAGAACTGCTACACCAAGTGCCACTCACTACAGGCCCTTTGTTCCAGCAGCTCTTGGCTCCACCGGCTCACCAGGATCCTTTCCACAAGCAGAGACTGCTCCTCAGCCCACACCTCTCCTGAAACCACACTCTCCCTCCTCCAGATCATCCCAGGTGTACTGGAAGGAGTCTGTGCTTTGGGGCAGGAGAAAAAGCAGGATGGACCTGATGGGACCAGATTGTGAACAGAAACCCTGACAGCCCAACAGGAAAGGGCTTCCAGGGAAACCAAGACCAAGGCAGTGGAGAGGAGGTGCTGGAAATGCAGGAGGAAGGGCAAACAAACACAGCAGAGTCCACTGAGGGGCGAGGAGGTGAAGGAGAAAACACACAAGTCGTCCCTGAAAGGTGCTGCTCCCTTCCTGTCCAAAGGTCAGCTGCAATCTCTACCAAAATTTCCACACTTAAAATCTTTTGAATACTTTCCAGCCCCAGGGACAGAGATTTCAGTTTCTAGGGAAGGGCACTGGGTTTAAGAGCATGGGGTCTCATTTTTCAGTGTTTCCTTAAGACAGCACAGGGCAAAAACTCCTCCTGAGGTGTGGCTCCTATTTACCCAACACAGTCCCATAAAATCCCTATGCCAGCCACTGAATTCCCAGGTTCTCTTAATGGAAAGATATTATGTCCACACCCAAACTTTATTTTCCACACATGGCTGGAGTGTGAAAAGAGATTACATAAAAGCAGTGTTTCCTAACCAGCCAAGGAGAACCACCCACTCTCCCTCCACCCACATCAGAAAAGGCATTTTTCCTGCTCAAAGGAAAAATATATAAGGGATTTTTGCTGCCCTTGTGGGCCCTGTGTAACACCTCCAGGCAAGCAGGGAAAATGGAGTGGGACAAGTCCCCATCAGCAGCAGTGCTGACTGAACCACAACTCTCTGCAGAGTGCAATTGAAGTGACATGGTGAAAGGGATTTTTCCCAGCAGTGACACTGCTGGAGCATCCCCACCTCCCATGTGGAGGTAGAAACCTCTCAGAAACACAGCTCTGTGGGTAAGTAGGACACTTCTAGGATCCATCACCAGGGGTGGCTTCTCCTAGTTGCATCTCAATGGCAGAAATTAGGTGACAAAAAAAAAAACACCCAAACAAGCAACACAACAGAACCCGGTAAAAAAACTTCTGAACACATCAAGCTCTGAGCAACAATATTGTCAAGCAGAAGTAGATATTCAAAACACCTTAACTGACATACAAAGCGAGTTTCACTACAAAAAGCTTCACCCAAATACATACAGGAAAAAAAATCTAAGTGATCTTCTTACAAATCATAACTAAAATTCCTTCACTAAGATGAACTGCTCAGTTAACACTTCCATCAGAAGACAGATTTTGTTTCATGAAACACAGAAGAATGAGACCTCAAAATGAACACAATCTCCATGAAAAGAGTTCTTACTCTAAAGTTTTTCAGCCAAAAATTCATAATGATGCAAGTTAGTAAGGTACTTTCAGCGTTGCAGCCGAGATAGAGGCTGACCTCTTATTTATGAGTGGTACCACTTTATATGGGTTACTGAGGCACTCCAATTGATGGCTCTTGAAGAGAACTTTAGAGACTCAGCCTGACTGCGTGCCTGGTTTTAACCAGAAACATTCTGTAAATTTTACCTTGGATTTATGCAAATTAAATATTCCCTAAAAAACCCCAAAACCAAAAACAAATCACCCACAAATAGCCCTGTTGCTTCTTTCATTAGCATGAAGTCTCATATTTTAAAACTGCATTATGATTTCAGCTAAAACATAACGTCCTTCAATGAGAATCAGATTTCAGTGTTGTTTAAAAATAAAGAACCTGACACCAGCGTGACAAAGATGTGTAATTTTAAACCCTCATTTTCATTTTTGCTGATTTCCCACTAACTGCTGATGTTACAAGATGCTGGCATTACCAGCATAAAACTTAACATTTAAATACCAAAATCTCAGATAAAAACTAGAGAAATAAATGGAGATTTCTCACACAACTAATGAAATGAAAATTATCTGCAAGTATTTCCAGAGAAAAATGTTTAAAATTAAGTAAGTAAACTGACAATTCCAAGTAAAGCAATTTATGAGAAAAGAGCTTTTTTTCTTCCCAAAAAACACACTTGCCAAAGGAAAGCAGAGGACTTCAGTCTAGTCAGAGAAAATAAGGACTGAGCCAGAAGAATTCCTGTCCCTCCTCACTGGATTTGTGTAAGTGAAGGACCCTTCCCTCTGCTCCCATGTGCCTCCTTCCAATCAGCAGCAGCAGAACTGTGCTAACACAGCTTTATTGTTCTGCTGCTCTCCTTCATCTGTGTATGAGCTCAGCATTAAAGCAGACAGAAGCCACAGAAACACTGAGCAAACCTCACCTGCTGCCCAGTTCAGCTTTGGCAGGAGACTGCATTAGGCTGCTAGGTGGCAGTTTCAGCCTCCAGAGCTTCAAAACCACTTCCTGGATTAGATTGCTGGAAAATGCCTGCTAGTCTTAAAACAAAAGGAGCAAAAATGGAGTCTAAGAATCCATTTCACCTTTGCAAGCCTAGGAAATGAGCAAGACACCAAACTAACAGGCCAGGGATTGCTTTTACCTTACAGACCTCCCACAGTGGGATATTGTGAAAGGCCTCTCCTGTTAACATAAATATTTAACAATAAAGGAAAACAGGGGAAAATTAATACTCCAAGGAATGGCATCTGTGACATGATTCACAAGTCATGGAAAAGTTCCATTTGCAGCAAGCCCTCCAGGGCAGATATGAAAGAGAAATTGTTCCTTCAATGCAAACCAAGTTGCTCATGTGCCCACAGTGGAGGCTGCCCCAGCAGCATTTCTATCTCGAGCTGTTTAGCAACACACGTGGCCATTTAAAAGTTAATTATTTCAAGTTCTCAGATGCCTAATTTCCTACTGCAGTACAAAACAAGGGCACACAACTTCACAAGAATTTCCTGAGAAAAGAAGCTGCCTACACAAACTCCATTTAAATCATCTCCTGTTATGATGTGATTGTTCTAAATACGGGATTTCACCAAATATTTAAACCATTCAAGATGAAGAACATTGACTATTAATAGCACCTTTTCACATCATTAGATCAGGCTGCAGAGTCACAGCAAATCATTAGTTTTTCTCATTTGGCTCTTTTTAGTTACAGGTCTGAGTTTTTAAAGAGAAGTTTCCAGTTTAGGAAACTATTTGGAAATCCTGGGAGGAAAGTGTGCAAGGTGCTACAAAAGATGGGAGCTGTTGAAGATTTGAAGGGGAAAATGGAGCTCCATTTTGGACACCCTGAGGGCATCACAGCTGGGATCACAAAAGGAGCCAAGACCTTTGATCATTAACAAACCCAGCTGTAGGTCATTTCAGCCCTGCATGGCAATTACTGCAAAGTGGAATCACGCATCACCTGCAGGGAGAGTTGGGCTGCACTATTTGAAGTGCATGAAGAAAACAAGTTCAAACGAGCATTTTAAACAGTCTGCTTCTGCAAACAGGTCTCCAGCAAATAACATTTTCTCGTTGTCTAAGCAGAAATCTATAATCAAACTGGTTTATACAAGTTTTTTTTCAATATCATTTTTACATGGTCCAATTTCACAGCTTCTCCTCTTTTAAAATAGCTCCACTTGAGGCAAGCTGTCCCTGTAAAGCACCGGGACAGAGGTGAGCTGTGTGCATTTCTCCTCCTTTTGATCAGCTATTTAGTGAAAAGAAAGGCAGTTCCACTCACCCTGCAACACCCAAGTGCCAACCAAAGCACGAACAGAGGGACACAAGGAAGAGAAATTAATCCTGGCTCTGTCACAGCGTTCCCTGTTACAATTGCCATTAAGAACCCACCACCACGATGTTTCTAAAAGGCCATTAAATACTTCAGACACAGCCACCAGTCTCACCTCACTCTTGCAACCATTTTGGTCAGTAACACCAGGGACAGGACCCAAAGCATTTCAGAGAGTGGTTCTCTAATGCCACTTTCTCCTAGAAGTCCCTCATCCACTGAGTGTCACCCCTCATCCCCTCACAGCAGGGACAGGATTTTATCAGGCATCTTTTGTTAGCAAAACTAAACAAACAGAGACAAAAGTCTCACAGTTCAGCTCCAAAGAAACTTTTCACTCCTCTCAGGCCAAGAGCACACAGAATTCCCACGAACAGGATGCACATACCTTTCCCTGCCCAGCAATCCACAGGAGCTCACCACGAGGAAAAGAAATCCTCTCAGGAACAAAGAGAAAACTGTTCTGCTGCTGTTCTGTTCTCCTCCCAAAGCTCAGGGAGGAGTAAATGGCACAGCTCGGTACCACACACCTTGGCTGTACCTTCCCCCTGCAAGGTAGCAGCTCCAAGCCCAGAAATTCTGCTTTATTACCCAAATTAGCATCAGGTGGTGGGCAAAGCCTCCCTTTACTGAAGTCAGGTGGCCACAATTAACCCCAGCTGTTCACAGCCCCCTCTGATGGCCTGAAATACCCACTCCACAATCACAACTGTATTTAACATATAAATCAAATGTGATTAATAGCAAAGCAAAAACCTTAATTTAGAACCACCTAAAACATGAGCATTCCCAGATTCAGCATTTACAGACACCAATTTATACTGTTTCAATGAGTTTGATTAAAGAGAAGCAGAAAGAAACAATCTAGCCAAGTGCAAACACACGTGTCCAGCTGGACACAGCTTTAAATCCAAGCACTCAGTCTTTGGCAACATTTGTAACAAAAAAAACCCCTAGATAATTCCTCTGAAAACTAAGTAACTCTTCCTTAAGACCCAGACACTTTAACCATAAGTTGAAATAACAAAAAGAAATTTGAGTTCTGGCAGTGCCACAAAGCAGAAAAATAGAGTAATTACATCAGAACTTATTCAAAGGCAGGAGGTCTAAAGAGCCATGCAAATCCTATCATTATGCAGACATTATCCAATTTAATTTTAGAGATTATACCAATCATAAGATTCCCTTTCACTGATTTGTACAGATGGATTTTTCCCTGCTTTCCCCACAATTAAACAAATTAAGCAGTATTTAGATGAGCAACCTTATCATTGCAGAAGAATGTATTTATTAGCTAAAATAATCTTTAAAGAATAGAGACGAGATGCTACTGATTTCTTTTGGCATCTCTTCCCAACACATTACCTTGTGTGACAAGCTTCTGACACAAGAGCTTACAGTCGGCAAAATAAAAAAAAATGGTGCATAAGATATCTGATGGATGAGATATAGGGAGGAAGAATATGGTGTAGCCATCAGGATCTGTAGAATACCTTTTAATTAAAGGGGAAAAGCAATGTGAAGATTCAGAGTCTTGATGTCCTCCTGACTCCCAAGGGGATCAGGTATCAACAGCACTACAGTAGATTTTGGGCAATACAGGTTTTGCCCAACCATTTCATTTTTTTTTGTCATTTAAAACAGAACACACAGGGAAACCCCAATTTTCCTGTCTATCAGTGTGATCTTTAAAGGAAGATTTGGGTTTAAAGCACTTTAAATCCATCTCTCTGAGCAGACCTGGCTGAAGCCCACAAAAGAAGGAGCCTCTGTGCCACCAGTGCCATTTTTCTCCTCACTTGTTCCTCTCTGCTCTGAGCCCCAAGCTGCTCTGCAAGGCCTCACACATGCTCCTTCGTCTGTTTTCCTTGGCACTGCTCTCCCTGCCACACACAGGGGACACACAAAGACAGGCAGGAAGGAATTTTCTCTCCTGTCAGAAAAGAGGGGAGAGCAGGGTTCAAGGAAAACTGTCACAAACCAGCGCTGACTGGATAAGCAGGAGGATTTTGACAGACTGAGAACATTTTAACTGGCAACAGGAAAGTTTATATTTATCTCAGTCTTGTGTCTCATTTAAGACATCTTAACTAACATATTCTCCCTGGCTGATGAAGCTGATGACATGATTGCCCTGCTCATTAAAAAGCTGCCAGTAGAAGCTGGGAGTATTTCAGACACAAAGCAAGTCTCCCAGTAAAACCATGGAGGTTAAACTGGTATTCCCAACACTTCAACATTGAGAGAGGAGATAAAATTAAAAGTATTTTTTCTTTATACATCAGAAAGCAAAAAAATGAGACAAAACCATTAAAATCATGGGGAAAATCAATAATTTAAAAACATAAAATCTAACCTAACTTAAAATCTTCATATTTTGACAGCTACAGTGGGCAGCAGATTGATTATTTCCATTTGAAAGATAAAAAACATTCTACTGAGATAATTTGATTTTCTCAGCCCTTGTGAATATTAATAAGGCTATTATTTTATTGCTGCTGTAATAGTTCTTATTGATGGAAAGGCCAATTAAAAAAGCCATCCACCAAGCATGTGTCATCTGTCTGGAGAGCAGCAGCTCAGTTCTGGCTGTCCTATGCTGCCCCAAAAACTGAGACTGCAGAATAAGTAGAAAACATGCAATGTTTCCAAAGCATATACAGGAGCCACTTCTATTTTAGATCATAAACAAAGAATTTTTTTTTAAACTGCATTAAAACATTACTTTTCTACTGAGATCTCACAGTTCACTATTTTTACTTGGCAATAATAGCTCTTTTTTTTTCTTTCATTTCTAAAGCAGCTTGAGAGTTACACAATTTTCCTCCTACTTCATGTATAAGCATTTCTGAATATCTTAAGATAATTCAACTGTAAGCTCCAAGTTGCTTTTCATTTTCTAGCCAATAAAAAAAACCAAGAACTATTTCTTTGCCTCCAAACTAGAACCCAAAGGACATTTTCAGACTGAACTATGCTTTGCTAATTTTTCTATCTGAGTTTCATAGTTACTATAGAAACCTGCCAGCACAAATAAAAAGAAGACGCTTTTGTCAAAATATTAACAGAAAATAAAGAAATATAACTCCAGCACACCAAGTGCTCCAGTTGAAGGTTACCCACTCTTTGTTCCTCCCCAGCACACAAAGGCAGGATCACAGGAGAGCCACCAAGAAGCTGGGTGTAGCAGAATGGACATGGAAACAGGCAAAAAGCCTCAGAATCCCCTCAAAACTGTGTGGCCACCACCAGAGCCCCCCAGAATTCCAGCAGCATGGGAATTGGGCTCCAGGGGTAAGAAAACTGATGCCTAAATGGCTCCTTCTAAGCAGCCAGGCTCTTGGACTGAGTGCTCTCCAAAATCCTGGCCACTGGAGGAAGCAAAATGAACACAACATCTGCTTTCCCAGCAACTTTGAGAAAACCTCTGACTGGGAATCTTGAACACTCCCCTCAGCTTCCACAAGGGCTGCTGTTTGTGGTTATCTGTGAGATAAGAGAGAGGTTCTGTGGCCACCAGTGGTGATGCAACAAGGCAGTGGGCACTCCATAGCCATGCTGGAAACTTCCCTAAGTACAGGCTGGGAGGAGGGGAAGGAGGGCAAACAAACAGCAGCTCTTCACTGCCTCCTAAACTGTGGTTTGGAGGATTTCATCTCCAAGGGGAAAACTCCCAGTGCAATTCAAAACTTCCCTGAGGGCTACATCATTACAGGGTAGGTGGAAGCTGTGTGGTTTTATCCTGGAAAGCAAGTCCAGGGACACACACACAAAGCAAACACACCATCGAACTTGGCAGGACTATCCTTGCACACACTCCTGCTCACCAGAAGTCAGGGGCTCTTTGGCTTCTACAGCTCTTACACCAGCTCAGTTACAGAGGCAGGGCCCAGTGCTAGACACTGCACATGACAATGAATAAAACTGAATAAATAAAATGATCCTTTGTTGAACTCATCAAGATGGCAACATGAAATGTGAAAATGAAGGTTTACTATAGCAGTCAAATTGCTGATTTTTTTTTAAATCACATTCTAAGTTAGATAACCCAGGTTATGGACACCTCCCTTAGAGCTTTGCTGACTATACTTGGGAAGAGAAAATGCCCTGCACCTCAGAGAAACACTGAAGATCAGTGGGTACATATTGTAATAAATGAAGGGTGCAAATGAAAGTCACCAGTGACAGCATTCAAGGACAACTCTGGTTTTTTCCAAGTCATGCTGCATCCTGTGCCTAAAATGCACACAGCTCCTCTGAAGGAGTCCATGCAGACACAGCAGCACAGCAGAAAGAAATCTGAGGAGCAAATATGCTGGTTTAGAATTTGGATCAAATGCAAATGCAGGATTTGCAGGGTAAAATGTTCTCACTGGGCTGAGCAGAGCAAGTATAGATCTGCATTTATTCAGCACCTCCTGCGGCTGGGCTCAGCCTGGCCAGGGACAGCTCCAGGCAGCTCTGCTGACCTCTGCTTGACACTGGCTGGCAAACCTTCCTGAGACCTCTCCTCAGCATGGATGAATTCAAGAAAAAATCCTACATAATCACATGGAGAAGCAAGACTAATTAATAAACTGGCCCTCCACAACGTTTGCATATGTATTTAACCCAGGTCAGCTGAAGGCAACAGACATACAAGGAAACATCTTTATTCTCTCTGCATGCTGGCCTAGGGCCAGTCTGGTGGATTTCATGTACAGCCTTCTGGGAAGTGCAGCTTAACTCCAAAGCACACCAGTCTCTTCCAGAAAAGTGATGTATGAGCCTCCTTTTGCTGCAGAATCTAGGGCTTGAAGAAGCAAAGTGGTATCTACTCATCATAGTACACTGGTTATTCTTACTTTGGGCAGCTAGCCAAAAAAAAGGGGGTGCTACTTTGACCATGGATAACTATGTACAGCCTTCTGGGAAGTGCAGCTTAACTCCAAAGCACACCAGTCTCTTCCAGAAAAGTGATGTATGAGCCTCCTTTTGCTGCAGAATCTAGGGCTTGAAGAAGCAAAGTGGTATCTACTCATCATAGTACACTGGTTATTCTTACTTTGGGCAGCTAGCCAAAAAAAAGGGGGTGCTACTTTGACCATGGATAACTATCTCTGACTTTTTTTTCTTTTTATTGCACCCTATGGAAATTCAGGTAATCAGAAGATTTAAGCAGTAATCTTGCCAGAGCTGTAGTTTCTGCTACTCACAAAACAGCAAGTACAAAAAGCCCAGAAATCATTCAGGAGAAGCCAAGTTTGACTGCAGAGCTCCTGCTTGTTTTCTCCTCTGCAAATATTTATATTAGCTCTTCAGAAGGTAGGCTGCTGTTACCCTGTCAGAGACTTGCATTATATATAATTATGTCACAATGATACTGAATACTCTTAAGTGTGTAACTAAAAGCAATTACAAAGGTTTTCTTTTTAAAAAACACCTCCATATATACATAAAATCCATTTCAATGGGCCATCAAGCAGGCAATACATTTTTGCTATTGTTCCACTGCCAAAAGGCAGCACCATGGCCAATTGTTGCAGATAAAAGAAGCCCTACTATTCTCTGCTACAGGCCATACTCTCCTCCTCCTGGAAACAGAATTTCAAAGTTATTTGCCTCAAATCCTCATAAATGAAAGCATTAGATTTCAAATATGAAGAGATTTTTTTTCAAAATTTCTAGACTGTGAATTGTGATTCTTCAGTTAGACCTTAAATTCAAACAGCAGAGCTCAAAGCAAGTGAAACAACAACTCTGCAGAGAGCAAACCACAGGGCCACGTGGCTGTCCCTGCCATGGCCACCCCACCACCAGTTGCAGGCAGCAAATTCATTTTGCAAGTCTCCCAGCATGACTGAGAGCGAACTCATTTGAAACCAAGCCAAAAATCTTGACCCAGACTGTTTTAACACCCACTGCTAAATGCAAAACTAACAAATATTTGATGTTTAAATGGATATTTAACATGATGGAAACTAAGTGCTCCCGTATCTGAGAAGGCCAAAATACTCGTGAGATAACCTGGCAATGCTTTTATCAACATCATTTGCTCTCATCCAGGAGTTTCAAGTACAGAGCTTCTAATATTTCAACTCATCATTAGATGAGCATTGTGTTACAACACCTTGTCTTTGGAAACCAGGCCTCCCCCAGATGCCAGTCCTTACTTCAGAGCCCTAAATTAATCATCACTGACAAATTAAAATAACTCCTTGATGCCACTTCTCAGCTATACTGCGCAATTCTCACAGTTAGGTCTCTAACACAGAACTATTTCAGGAATTACTGTGCTCTTTTTGCCTTATCCTTCAGGGGTCAGAGAGGAAAAAAAAAACCGAAATCACTTCCAGAAAACATGCTTTCATCCCTCCTTTTTAAAGCCACATGATTTGGTAGATCCTATTTCTTCCATTCAGTTCTGTTTAAACCACCCAGAGCTCCACTCAGAGAACACGCCTAGGAAAAATTCTGTTCATCCACCATATAGAATCCCTCCTCTTCAGTCTGCTGCAAGCTTTTGTCATCATCTGTCCTCCAAATGGTGGAAACAAAAAATAAATTCATCTCCTTGGCATATTGCTACACAGAGAGCTTCCAGAAGAACAAAACAAAGTAGGCTTCATGAAAGACAACAGCACAAGTAATCATAAAGTCCCATCACACATGCAAATAAAATGTATTGTGAAACTTCCCCTGAAAAAAAAACTAAATTCGGGTTTTAACAGGCCTTTTAAAAAATTATTGTTCCAAATGCTTTTTTTTAAAGTAGATCTTGAGTATCATGGCCCTTCATACTGTGGTGTTTAGTTATTATTGAAATCCTGCATCTTTACAACATACCAACACCACAACAGCAATGAAGATGAGCACACACCATGACGATCTCAAGGCACTTGAATTCGTTGCTTTTCACTGTTTTAGTGGCCTCAAGTCAGCTCTTTTACTTTGAATTAAGGGGAAGTGGAGCCAAAGCACACTCGCAATCCGCATGCAAGGCATTAGTCATGCGGGTCAGCTCCCGGATTAGACCTGAGAAGGGCTCTGGCAATCGGGCAGCACCAGCAATTGTTGGGGGGTGACACGCCCTCCGCTCCACACCCCCGTGCTCCGCCGCACTCCCACATTACGGGGCGACGCCTCGGAGAAGCCCCAGGTGACAGCCGTGGCTAAGCCGCGGCCATCCAGGACGCGAGGCTGACATTCTTCTCCCGGACTGCCACACCTAGAGCAGCGAGCAGCCTGGTCTCCCTTTGTGCTACCGCACATTCCTCCCTGGGTCACCGGCTCCCTCTCGGGGGGCTCAGCCCCGCAGTCCGCGGCCGGGGCGCGGCGTCCCCACGCAGGCTGCGGCCGCAGGGCTGTGCCGGCCAGGTGGAGGGCCGGCGGCTCCGCAGTCCCTCGCCTCGCCTCGCCCCTCCCTCCAGGCGCTGTGTTAAACATGAGTAAGATTACAAGTATCTTATGTTTCCCTCCTCCCCCGCGCTCCCACGCCCAAACCCGCAGTGCCGGGCCGCCCCGGGGGGAACCGTGCCTGGGACAATGCGGCGAGGAGGGCTCTGCGCCGGGAGAGAAGCTGCCGGAGCCGCGCGGACGC
>NW_005054341.1:4140731-4175219 GCF_000277835.1 Geospiza fortis | reverse complement strand
CCAGCCAATGGGAGCGGGAGAGAGAGAGGAGCAGCCAATGAAGGGCGGGCTCGGGCGTGGCCCCTCATGAATATGCATAAGATGGGCGGGCCCAATGGCTGGCGGAGAGGGGCTCGGAAGTCGGGTAAAGTTCAGCGCGGAGAACGCGGGTGGGGCGGCAAAAGGAGACAGAGCACAGCCCGGGGCCCCTCCATCCCCCCGTGGCAGACAGCCTGGAGCGCATGGCGTGATTCAGCGCTCTCCTCTGCCAGGAGTAGTGTCATTCTCTCTTTTTTGTTATTTTAAACAGCAGCCAGAAAACCTCAGCGATTTCCAGAAACAGAAGGGGATGGCTGGGCTCCCGGGTACGGATGGCGCAGGGCACCGATCCGCCCTAGCCCGGTTTCTCTCAGCCTGGATGTGACCGAAGGATCCCGGGGCATCCCGGGTGCCGCCGCACTGCGGGGCCGGGAAGAGTGAGGCGCCGTCCCGCTCCCGATCCCGGTCCTGCTCCCTGGGCATCGCGCCGATCACGGCAGGCACATCCCCCTGGGGCGGGAAGTGGAGTCAGCCAGCGCCTTCCTCCGATGGGAATGGAAGTTTTAACCAAAACATGATGCAAAAACCTTCCCGTGTCTGAAAAAAACAGAGAGCAGACATTGTCAGAAGAGATAAACCTGTTTAACCACCCGTGCTAGTGTAAGGCAGCCCCATGAACAGATCTCATCATTTCTTTAGAGAATGAATTTAAATTGTACAACTTCTGCGGGAAAGAATGGAAAGGAAAAGAAAAATGAAAGGAGAAAAATGGAAGGAAAAAGGGGGAAAGGAAGGGAAGAGGTAAAGAGGGAAAAGGAAGGAAAGGAAAGAAGAAAAGGGGAAAAAAGGAGGAAAGGAAAGAGGAAAGGGGGAAAAGGAAAGAGGGGAAAAGGAAGGAAATAGGAAAAAATGAAAGGAAAAGGGAAGGAAAGAATAGGAAAAACTAAATGAAAAGGAATAAGATAAAGGAAAGAGGAAAAAGAAAAGAGGGAAGGAAAAGGGAAGAAGAAATTTAAGGAAAGGGGAGAAAAAAAGGTATGGAAAGAGGAGAGGGAGAGCAGAAGAAAACTTGGCACCTGCCTGGTGTTAGACTCTGGTGTGGTCTCCAGCTTTCTGCTCAGAGATGGAACATTGGCCAAAGCCCTTAGGGCAACACTTAATTTAACTAAAATAGCTTCTATTTGGATGCAATTTCCACCCACACAGCTGCCTCAATAAGACCAAAAGGCCTTACAATTCTATATTTAACACCACTCCAACATTATGATGGGTTTTTAACCCACAGATGATTTATCCTCCCGTATAAAGAGATTAGTTCATGGAAACAGAGTAAGCAGCTGCCAGGTCAGCGAGACATGAGAAGTTAAGGAAAAGGAGCAGCTCTCCTGGCACTTCCCTTGTGCAATGGATGCAGGGATGGAGGTTCCCTGGGCTGTCCCATCCAGCAGTGCCTGACAGCCCAGAGCAGGAGAAGCTCCCAGCAGGGATCAGCTCAGTGCACCTGAGCACACAGAGGGGCTGAGGGGCAGCTACACCTCACTGCAGAGGGAGGAGCTTCTGGCTGCGAACTGGGCTCCCATCAGCAGCTTCAGTCACTGCCTGAAAAATGGGATGGCCACAAGGGAATGGAGGGCTCCAAGGGCTCCCAGCACTGAGCCCCCTCTTGCCTCAGGAAAACATATTGGATTCTTTGCATGAACAGCCTGAACCCAAAGATTTGTTGCTGCTGTTAGTATTGGGAAGGTCATTCTAAGATACCCCCTTTTCTAAAGAACAAGAGACCTTCCAGCTTCCAGTCCTAATTTTCTCAAGGCCAAGGTACATCCTCTTACCATTTTTCCCTTTAAATTGTTATTTTCTCTGAATTTTAGTTCCTAAGAATACATTTTGCCCAGCCCTTGCTTTCCAAAGCTAACGCTGGAGAAGCTGTGCTGTCACCCTTCCCCCTGCTCCTCCAAGCAGCCTTTCCCTGCACCCAATCCAGTCCCAGATCAAGCACAGGAAATTCCAGATGAGGTTTTTTTTTTCAGGAATGTCCCTATCACTACCAGAAATTACCAAAACAAATGTGCGAAGTATTTTTATAAATACAGTGAGGGCAACATTGTAATTCTGATGGAGAGAAATGTTTCCAGCAGGTGAATAAGCCTGACAAACTGTGAGATCTTTAGATGCCATTCTTTGCCCCTAAGATTTTGGGTGTTCATTGACAAATTATCCATTTATGTTTTCAAGTCAGCCTCTTTTACAGTGATACAAAGGATGCTACAGCAGTAGCAGAATGGAGGCACAGCAAATAAAATACTTTGATTGAATAAGGTCTTTATAATTTCACCAGCAAATCTATGTTTTGCATCTCTTGGTTAAACAAGAAAATGGATTTTTAAATTCCATTATAATATAACCTAAGGCAACAAGGTACCTTTAAAAAATTGTCAAATTCTGAGCATAGACACGGTGCTGACATATTTAACTAGGGGGATTTTTGGTCATCTACAAGAAGGAAAAAAATCTATATATAATTTGGCTGATTTTTATCATAATACTTGGAAGAGTATCTATCATCAATTAAGAACAAATGAAAGGAGTTTTTATTTAGAGACAGGAAGTGACTAAAGGTCTTGGGGGGAAACAGGAAGGGAGTTCCATTTTCTCTGAGCATGTCAAATTAACAAGCAAGGGGAAAACAGAGCTCTGTAGTACTGAAACTATTGCAAAACACGCCAGGTTTTAGCTCTTTAGAAAAGTATTTTACAATTCTGCTAGGAAGATTGACAACAAATAGGAGTATTTTGCAGATATTCAGCAATTTATTTTATTTAAAACTTGGTTTTAATGAGCTGCTTTCTTATAGCAAAGTTAGGAAGGAAAGCATTCCATGAGAGAAACCCCAGTGGGGATGTTTCTGAATTTCCACAGCAGTGCTGCCAGTGGTTATGTCCTGGTGGGATTTTGTCAGTCCACTCTGACCTTCTGCTTTATCTCACACAGAAGTAACATGATATCACAGCAGATCATGGACTAAGATAATAATGGTGATAGCACAAATGCAGTACTGTCACTTCACAGCAGGATCCAACAGGAATAACCCCACATTTGGTCTCAGAGATTTTAAAGGATGGATTTAAAATTGCTGGATTTCTGTCCCTCCTTTTAAGCTTTAAGGACAATCTCCCAGGTTTCAGACATAATGTCTTTATCTCTGAAGGATAAAACTCTGCAATTCTTTGTTTTCAGATTATGCCAATGCTGAATTGAGCAGATTTGCCTCACAGGTTTGTCTTCACTTGGACACCTGCTGTACTTCTTTTCAAGATCAGCAGTGACACATTGTGATAAAATCACTGCTTAGTTTATTAATACAAATGCAGCATATGGAGGGGGAAAAGTGTGAAAACAATAGAAGAAAGGGATTTCCATCTCTTGATGGTAACTGAGCCAGGCTGGGCTTTATCAGAATCTTCTATGGGGCCTTCCTTGCCCTCTGCAATAAATAACATTTTCTTGATGATAACTTCTCTAACCTGTTATATTCTTTAGTGTTCCAGGCACTTCTTATTCTGGAATTGTTTGAGTGGTATCAAACACATCCATTTCAGTAAATGTCCTACTACCCATGTCAATACACAGTACTCTGATTCAGACCTGCCACAACACACCCTGCAGAACTTCCTTCAGGCAGCCAGGTGCTGAGCCCATCCAGCTGCATGAATGAGAGCAGCTTCAGGACAGCTCCAAAAGACACCAAGTGCCACCAGTGAAAAGCTGCCATTAGCTGTAGCTTTAAATTCCTACATCCAGGTAATTCCTTTTTGGTCTCTGTAAGCTGTCATTCAGAGAGACCAAAGCCGATGAGTGCCATTAAAATGATGTTACAACGGTGAACAAGAACACATTTTCATCAATAAAATACATAACATTTGAAGGGAACCAAAACAATGACAATGCTCTCCAACAAATGAGACTATGACATGAAAAAGTCACCTCACTAAAGCTGCACAGGGATCCACTGGTAATGAGAATTTGGTCTGATTACTCTTTTTCTCAGAAAGAACCACTTCGGTCTTACTTAAAGGACAATACCGTTTATTTTCTGTCTTATTGACACCCCCAGAATTTTCTAATTCTCAGAATACATGTAATTCCCCACATTAGGTTTAATGTTACTCCTTGTCAGCCTCTCACACTTTTAAGAAATACAATTAAATTATTCACTTACCAGTTTGGCCATAATACTTCTCACTCTTGAGGAACATATGGACCATCAGTTCCATTGGATTTAGACAAAAAAAATCCATTCTCTGTTAACAAAGAGCTCCAGATAGTATCAACTACTTTTTCTAATTCATATTCCCCCCTCCTAATTTTTATTTTAGATCACCTCCACATTCTGCCTCCAGGTACTGAGCTAGTGATGCCACTCACTCAGTGACTAGAACTAACAACAGCAACAATGAGCACTCTGAAATCATGGCATTTTATGTACAGTATTTTAAGGCTTTTTTAAAACTCAGGGATTTATTACAGTTATAATAAATTGGAATTGAAGCTGGTTTGCTTTGTAAAGGGAAAAGTGTATATAATTTATATTAGACATCAATATTTGCTCTTTCTCAGCATTGATATTGACCCACTTTGGAAAGAAACAGCCTGGTAACCAAAATTCAGGGTTATTCCTTGGGCTGCCAAATGTGTCCTAGGAGAAAACAAACAGATTGATAGGGGCAACATTTTCACCATTACTGTAGACAAGGCTGATGGCATCACTACTGGAATTAGGAAACTTAACTATACAGGCAAAGTGTGCAGAGGGAGCAGCACATTGATCTGAACTTGCATTTGAAAGGAAGAGCTGTTATTTTCCAGAACTTTGCTCACTTCTTAACAACCTGTCTCTTGCAAATGCCTTTAGCAGCTCCAGCAGCTGGAGTCTTCAGCTGGGTCCTGGTGGTTCTTGGGGCCACAGAGCATTTCTGACCTCTGGGGACGGAATGTAGGGCAGCTTTGGAAAACACCACCAGGACTGAAGCTTCTTTCATAGAGTATTTAGGGAGCTCTTCCTTTTATCTGGGTCAGACAAAGATAGGACAGCTAAGAAATGTCCAACATGACTTCCCTGCTTTCTCAGTATCACATCCAGCTGGTCATACACTGAAGCCCTTTATCTCCCTCACCTTTCCCCAGGTAAAATATCCCAACTTTTGAACACTTTGGGCAATTTCAGTTAACCATGGCAGTGGCAGAAGATTCAAGGATATTGAACTCCTGATAGTTTTGTAGAAACCAGCAGCTGGCTAAATTAGAGAGCTGATGAGCAGAGGGAGCCAGGAGAAGCTGGTGGTTCCCCATTCCACTGGTGTATATACATAAGCAGTTTTTACAAGCCTGCCTGTCTGTCATTTACCCAGATGACAAAACCAAAAAGGAGGACGAGAGGTGTGAGAACGACTGAAGATATTCCAGGATAGAGATGCAAACAGTGTAAGACCTGGGGCTATAGGAAACTTGAATTTGCTTGTTTTACTGGTTTGGAACTAGTTTCTGACTGGTGTAGATAGGGATGTATTTTAGGTGAGTCATGCCAGTGGTGAAGGACTACCTAAGTGCAACCACAGTGTTGGCAAGGGAATAAAAGAAATCCTGTAGGCTAAAGTCTTTCTGATATATCCTGTAAAAAGGAGCAGAAATGAAAAGATACTGAGAAAACAGCATATGGAAAAGAAGTGGCACAGGGCTACTTTAGTCCCTAAAGAAAACCAAAGTTCTTCAGATTTCTAGAGCATGATGTTTGGCAGGTATCCCTTACTCTAAACTATTTTCAATGGGGTTTTTTTTCAGTGCAAATATAGTTTTTACTCTTCTCATTGTGTCTTGTGAAAAACTAACATATTTCAGTAAAAACTAACTACTTGAATGACAGGTAACATCTGCTCTAATGATTACTTCAGCACAGGCTGTTAGCTAAGATTTATTGGATTTATTCCATCAGGTAGAATCAGGTTGCTAAACAGTGTAAGTTTTAACATATGAGCCTGGAAATAACTTGACCATATCCTGGGGAGAAATACCTGGGTAAATTGAAAAAAATCTCAATCAGTTTGGCTTTAAAGGCAGCTAGTTGTATGTTATTTGTATCTCATTCAATTTTACTCACTTGAAGTTTTTGGAAATAAAATCAGAATTTTGAGTAACACTCTTTCTTTAAAACTTATTCAACTAAAATGATTCAACAGAATTCTTGTAAATGACAGTTGCTTAAAAGAATAAGATCATGGAATCATAAAATGCTTTGGGCTGGAAGGGACATCCAAGACCATTTCATTTCTCTCCCCTCACCCCCATATTCCATGGGCAGGGATACCTTTCACTAGAACAAGTTGTTTCAAGACCAACCTTGAACACTTCCAGGGAAATGTAAATAATATAATCATATAATTCTTCAGCTCTGCAGTGGGCTGTAAAGCCAATCTCCCTGAGCAGCTTTTGGACACTACACCAGCAGCAGGTTTTTACCTAGACTGGAGGAGTCATGTGGAGGAGGAACAAGGCACACAGATATGTGATCCCTTTGAGGCTGCCACTGAATTCATGGCAATTTTATTTGTTCTTTTAGCACACTGTATTTCTTACAGTGTAGAGCTGTTTTGTAGGTAATCCTAGTAAACAGTTTTGTGGGTTTTTATCCTAGTAAAAAAGCAGAGACTCAAAACAAAGGCCTATTGATTGGCATTTCAAATACATTCCTGGGATGGTGAGAAGACAACCTCCTTGCCCCTATTAGTTACATCTAAAAATTCTTCCATTTTGCTCAATAACTGGAGATCCCAGATTATATTTAGGCAGTTTCTTGATACTTCAGGGTGCTCATGTAGCTGATGTGATGGTCAAATGTACCTCTGATCTCTCATGTGCTGCCTTTGCAGTACTTATGGAAGTGTCACACTCACCTTCTACTCTTGTCTCACAGAATCTCAGGTTCAGCCCACTTGCAGCCAATCATCACTTCCCTCATGTTCTGCTCATCTGACCTGGTTTAGCCCTTCTTATAGCCTGGAAGTTCAATTGTTGCACTGAATTCTTCTTTGAAGCAAAGTATCCTTTCTTTTTCTTCAAGAGTATAAGAAAAAGAACAATCGTAAGGCACACAAAGGAGATGCTTTCTATATTAAGTAAGTGAAATATTCCATCCTGGCTTTTCCATTAGATGAGTGATAGTTACTACCTTGGGAGAATCAGCCTCTCTTCCCTCACCTGAGGATTTTTTCCCCCTTTAAAATCCACTTCTATGACTGCTCCAGAATGCTGAACTTGTAAAAGTAATTTATGTATCCCACTATGGAACAAGAGGGAAGACAGCTGGGAGCAGACAAAAAGAGGTTCCAAAATGGACCAGACCTCAAGCTGCTGACCCACAGAACAGAAAGATCAGCACTGGCACCATCACAAACCAGTAACTTTAGTTCCCCCAGACTAAAACAGCCCAGGGCTGGATAATTCTTACTTCTCCATATAGCATCCATCTAAGTGCAACTAAATAAAGATAAACATATTATTCCTAAAAATAGCATAGGATGTCATCACTCATATTTTTCAGAAATAGAAGAGCTATTTAAACTGCTTTGACAATGAAATCAGGTGCCACCATATAAATACACAGTATATGATACATTGGTTCAGTTTTAGATCATTGTATGGCAACTAGATGATATTTAAATTTTTATTGCATGCCTGCTAATATATAAATTTTAATGCATTGTGCTAGGGATTTTTTTCCTCTCTCATTAGAAATTTTAGTTCAAATTATACATATTCCTTCAGTCTTTTTGCATTTATAGTTGTGTGTGGTATAGATTGGATGGATGGATGGATGGATGGATGGATGGATGCATATCCAAAATGTGAACCAAAAAAGCCAAATCCATCAGGCTGGCTGTTGGACACTAATTAGGTTCAGTTTACCCTCTGGAGTGCTCAGGCTCCCCAGTCAAGTACCAAGGCTCAGTGTGTTACACAACATTGGCACGTTATGAAGTCAATTCCTCCCACACTCAGTTCACAGAGCTCAATACAACAGGTGGATGAAAGATGTGCTGCGTAGGGGTGTTTTGGAAAACTGAGGCAACAACAAACCAAAGGGGTCAGTGGAAAAAGAGCAGTCAGCCTTTCCACTTCCCATTCCTGGGTAGTTGTTTTCTCTTGAATGTTTGGGATTTGCTTGGATTTGCAAGGCAGGTCTAGAACAAGTAAGGAAAGATAGACATGCATTGAGAAAATCAAATCACATCCCACAGTACTAGGTTAGCTCCATACCGGGCACTCTCTGTTCTCTGACAGGTAGTGGCACACACTGCTGTGAGCCCTCCTCAGCTGTAAGCTCCTAAGGCAAAGCCCCCATAATCTGTGATTTACAGAGTGCAGCACCACGAGCCCGCAGTGCCAAAGGCAGCCCCTGACGCTATAAATACCTCCTGCCACCAGGGGCTTTTTCAAATCGGCTCCAATCAGATTTCTCCCCACTGGGCAGCCAGAGCAGACACTCAGCTGGGAGCACTGCCCAACCTGGTCACCCACACTGGCAAACTTCGGAGGAGCCTGAAGGAGCTCTGCCCATGAAGTGAATGGCATGATACAAAGAGCAATTCATTGTCATTTGTTCTGTGTCATGTCAGCACAGGACTGGTTTGGTCTAAAATCCTCTCTGAGCTTGGCAGCACACAGATGTGTGGGATAGATGTGTTTGTAGCTGTGTCACCCGGGGCAACATCACATGGGGTTGGACAGGATAGGCAGCACACAGATGTGTGGGATAGATGTGTTTGTAGCTGTGTCACCCGGGGCAACATCACATGGGGTTGGACAGGATAGGCGGGTTTGGGGTTTGGCAATACCTGGGTAAGGAGCCCACACGATTGCCGCATGGATTTGTGCTCTCAGTGCTGCCACACAGAAACTCTGACCCTGCCTTGAGCTGTGCGCTGCTCTCCCAAAAATCCTGCCCCCTAACAGAGCCAGCATGGAGAATGGCTGGCAGTTCCTGCCCTTGTGCCTGAATAAAGTAATTTTCTCAGGCAGAGCAACCAGCCCTGGAGCTGGGAATGTTGGGCTCCCCAGCAATGGTTACATGGGAAGGCCAATGGGGAAGGTGGGAAGTTGTGGATGGAAGTCGTGGATGAAGCTGTGCATGGGAGCTGTGCATGGGAGCTGTGGGATGGGAGCTGTGGGATGGGAGGACAAGCCAAGCAGAGCCAGCCAGCAGCAGGTGGAGAAAGAAGAAAGCAGAACAAAATGGAATCTGTATCCCTGGGGTTTTGGAAAAGTGGCCTGTGGCCAGACATGAGAGGGTTAGGAGAAAAGAGTGAAATGAATCATGAGCCTAATATACAGAAATTGTAACAGATGAAGACAAAAGGGAAAGGACAAGAAATCCCCTTTTCTAGCACAAAAATAGATGAGGCAAAGAAACAGTGAAAAGTGTAATTTCAGGTTACCTTGCTGTACTGAATGTATTAATAGTTTGATTCAGTTTTATTTGAAAAGAAGACAGAAGAAAGAAAAGGGCATAAAGCTCTTGTTCCAAGCAGAAAAACCAATGAGGCAGAAAACAAAAGAAAAAAATTCTAATTTCAGGTTCCCTTGCTGCACTGAATGTATCTACAGTTTGAGTCAGTTCTGTTATTTTAGGTATACAATTAAGTCTATATTTTCTCTACTCACCTTTTAATTCAAAATTTATTTCTGAGGACCAATTTTTCTCTCAGGGATGTGTATTAAGTGTTACTACAGTAAAATGCAGTTGCTTAAGGGTATCTGAAGGCAAGAGAACTAAAATCTGGTGCAAAATAAATCAAGAGGTAGTTGTTACACTGCTCTCTGTATGGCCAGCACTGACTTCATAGCCTGACCTTCCATTCTGCTTGTTCCAGTTGTACAAAGATATCAAAATAGGAAGGTGCTACCCTGAGACAATACTCTGAAACAGCTACATCTCCATTTATTGAATAATAACAAATTTGAATCTCTGCATTTATGAATATCACTCAGATTAAATTTCTTGTAGACTAAGAATGCAACCTCAATCAACTATTAAGCAAAAAACCCCACCCACAAATAAAAACTGAAAAGATATTTGAATGTATAATAACAGTAATAAGCAAAACCATGATTAAATCTTTAATGTGATTAATGCTGTTTGGAAAGATTACACCTAAAACCTTGAAAGCACAATGGAGCTGGGGAGAAAAAACAAAAAGTGTTCAGACCTGGAAATGTACAGTTGAAGAGATGCAGCTGCTCAGCTCAGCATTTCTGCTTCTGAGTGTGTACAGGAGTGACAGCTCAGCCACAAACCCAGGGACTGCTGGGACCAAGGGAGAAACACAAGTGAGCCAAAATAACAGGAGTCTGGGAAAGCAACACAGAGCCCAGCTAGCAGGGGACAAAGGACACACAGCAAGTTGGTGTTATCCTAGCACAGTCCCCAGTACTGATATAACCCCCAGTGCTCACAAGGGTTTGAAGTCGCACAAGGACTGATGGGAAGCTACAGCGGTTGGAGCTGTGGATTAGGGACCATGCTCTGGGCATGAAGCAGGGTAGAGAAATCACCTCCCTCTTGCTTCTCCAGAGGGAGCTTTTCTGCACAGCTCTGCAGTGGAAGGAGAACAACCTCCTTCTAAGAATGCACAGCACAGCTTTACACATTAATGACATTGATAAACATGTTCAAAAGATAACCCCAGAAATGCATGGAACCATGCAAAGGTATATTTGCTTCTGGGAAAACAGAAGCAACTCTTAATTTTTACAGCCTGGCTAAAGATTAGCTCTAGAGAGTTCATCTTATTTATATTGTCACTAAAATCAGATGCAAGCTCCTTCAGCAACGAGCTATTGGAAGAGACTCAGCTTGTCTGGGTCCAGGCTGCTGCAGTGGAGCCCCTCAGCCCTGGCTGGAGGTGTTTGAGGTGACCCACGAGAAACGTGGGCTCCATGGAGAGCACAGAATCAGCAGGTGAGCAACACTCCAAGCTAAGTCTGATACAAACTCCCTCTGTGTCCCAGACTCACAAAGCCCACCTTCCACATGTTTGGTGCACAACCAAAAACCACCTCCCAGCACCCTACTACATCTTTCAGCACATAGCAAAGACCAAAAGACCAGAGATTTCTTCTTTTTTTTTTTTTCCAATGAATTAATGAATGTAGGTCTCTTGACGGATAAACTTTAGAAATACTCTACCTTCAAAATTAGTTACATTCTGTTTCCTGGTGTTGTCTCTAATGGACCCAGCAATCTTCCTCTGTGTATTTGTAAAAAGCAAAACCAAGCTGGGAGTACTGCTATTATTCCAACTTGAGCCCATATTCCCACTCCTTTAGTTTCTATTTGGGATGGTATGCAACACTGACACCAAAGAGATGGATTTAGTAGGACCATGCTGTGCTCTCAGGCTGACAAAGAAGGAGGCATAAAAAGGGCTTTGCAAAGTTTAAAAAAATCGAAAACAGGTTTAAAAGCAATTGTTTAAAAACTTTTTTCTAGAACTGTAATACTAGGTTTTGTACAAGATGCATTTTTAATAACATCTGGCCACACTGCTAACTGTGTCTTTGAAAATAAGTGAATGTTGCCACCCCATGTATTTTTCAGAAATAAATGGAATGGGATGTACCCACACAATGATCTTTAACTGCACCCATTTTTTGGTATTTGCAGGTTTGATCAAATCTTTGTACTTGATTCTAAGCTGAAAATTCTCCTGGATAAAGTCTACACATTTCTAAGAACAAGCAGTTCGGATATTTCTATTCTAGTTACCACCACACCACAAGAACTGAAATAGCATCAATTAAAATTGTCATTGACCTCTCACAGAGACACAGGGCCATTCTCCCTGTGTCCCAGCTGCTTTTTATACAACAGGGTATTTGATTTCCTCTGAACATTTGATAGAAAGATTAAACTGTCTAACGTTTCCAATTAAAAACAATTTGTGTTCTACAGTGGATTTAACTACTTCATTAAATCACTCATTATGGATCTCCTCACAGCCCTATTTTCAGCTCTTTCCTTCAGTCTGTAAATTTTTCACTTATGGATCTAATAAAACCATCAGGAAGCCTAAATTTCATTCATATGCCAAGTATCACAAAGATGTAATTAAAAATTATTACCAGGATTCCATCTGCCACTTCTGTGCACTGTCAGTGCACCTGAGTCCTCTGTAAGCAGTGTTAAGAAGTCTGCAAATTACTGCAGTATGAGCAGAGAAAACGCCTGTGTTCTCTAGATATCCTTAAACTGTGTTCCCTTTACAACATCTCACAGTGCTCCTTCTCAGCCCCAGGGACCAGCACACAGCCAGTGCCTTCGTGGGAGTGCAGTGCTGCTCCTTGCTTTTTGGGAACATTGCCAATCCACTTCCCTGCCACTTTGGGATGTGCCTGCCCTTCCTCATGTCTGTGTTTTGTTCCATGGAGGCCAGCGTGATGTCAGCCCCTCTCTGCTGCTGTGTATGCATGCAGAATTAATAGACTTCTGCTGCTACAAAAAGATGTTGGCAGGAGTTTTGTTGGCAGCAGGCAGAGTAAGCACATAACTCCCTCAGAAGCTTAGTTACCCTGGTTGCCAGGCACATTCAATATTGGCCCCAAGGTGCTTCCTCTTGACCCTTGGAGCCTGTGGAGTCACCACCGAGCGCTTTCCCTCCAGCAGCGACTCCCTCACCTTCCAAGTGCCAAACTTGGGCTGGCTGAGGCCTCCCTGTTCCACCAGGAGGTCCCAGGAGTGCCCAGCCAATGGGCAGGTCAGCAGCACTGGCTGCCTTTCCCTGCAGACATGTCCAACGTGCTGTGATCATCAGCCACGTAAGAGTTTTTACCCTTTTTTCTCCCAAAATGCAGGTTTGGTGCCCAAAGCTATGTGGAAGTCCTTTATTTCTAAGTAAATGTTGAATGTGGTTGCTGTAAATTAAAATACAAATTGCAGTTGTCACTCTCAGTCACTATGCCCTTACCAAAACAATACTGAGCTTTAAGAAGCAGGTGACAGACAATCAGACACTAACCCTAATGGCAGTTCCTATCACCAGATGAAAAGATTAAAAGTATCGACTTCTCTGGAGATTTTCAGCACCAAACTAAAGAATATGTTTAAGGATTAAGCAATAAGTATGTTCATTTAAAAAAATAACTTTTTTTTAAGTTTACTTTGCAGAGGATGTGCACCTCAACTCTCCCACAGAAATGGTCTCCAAAGATGAAAATTCTAAGATTTTTTTACTGTTTGCAGAGAGACATGTGGTTGTGTTTGAATGGAGGGCATAGCTTGTGTTTTCAAAACTCCAGTTATATTTAACAAAGCACTGACACAGGCCTGCAATGCAGAGGGCTTGTTTTTGAGCATTAAAAACCAGCAGAAAAGGGGAAAGCTGATCCTGGCCTCTTTTTTCTGGAAAGCTTGGCTCAACTCCAATCTTCCCTCAGTTTAGAGAGTAGTTAAACTACTTGTCAGCCTAAGAAAACAAAACGAAGCCACTTCACCTTTCTGGGATCATTTTCCTTGGGAACTGCTCCCAGTCCTTTCCCATGTGCCTGAATTTCTGTGCCAGTCACAGGTTAACACAGAGAGAGTGACAAACCCTGCACGCTGCAGGTACCCTGGAATGGCTACAAATGAACCTTTTTATCATAGTAAAAGGAGGTGTGGTTTGGTTTGCGCCTGTCAGAGGGGCTGGGGGAGTTTTCACAACACAGAATCAACACTGCTTTTATTTTAGCAACAAGAGCTGTTCAAGTGATGGTATTTAAGGAATGAGGTCACATATTCAAGCTGTTTAGATACAACAGTGTTTGGAGATGTCAGTCAGGCTCCAAAGTAGATAAAAAGTGCATCAGCTTATCAGCCACGCATTTCTAGTGCTGGGCACGCAAAGTGAACTCCAGCCTGGCACACAAAGATGCTGCTGAAGCCCTTGACGTTATACAGCAGTTAGAAAATATAAATTACAAGACCTGGGGCACATCTCTGAATGGCTACACATCCATGGTTCAGGGAAAAAAAATGAGTGTTCTTACCTGAGTCAGTAGATTTGCTCTGTTAGGAAAGGTTTCAGTAAGAGAGGTGTTGCAGCAGGAAATCTTACACAATCTAACACATTTCCATACTAAATTGGTGAAACTTACTCAACAGTGTAAATACTAATCTGAGTTTATAACTTCATCCAGCTATAATTATTTAACATGGAAAACTTGGCTCAAAATTTTAGGCAAATGACAGAATATATTTGAGTGTTCGCAGGTATCCATACAAAGACCAAAATCTATGCTAATATCCCATTATGTCAAAAACCAGGCCAGTGGGTGACATGGTCTGAAATTAGTTGGAATGACTGGAACCTCAGTTGAAATTTGCTTGATCACAGCAAGATTTTAATTTGATCTTTTGTAAAAAGATCAACAAATGTTTGATAGTCAAGCCCAGATCTGATTTACCATAAGCACTTCAACTGAAATCACAGGAGTGTAAGCACTGAGGCCAGATTTTATTTGGCCCACAACACTGACAGTAAGTTTCTTTTCAAATATAGTCCATTAAAAAATTAATCTCCATTTTCCTAAACGCCTGTAGCATGACAAGTCAAATGCAGGGACACAGACAAGTCTATCTGAAAATTTTAGATTTTATCTCCCAGCCTGCATAAACCCAATATTTTTCACTCCTGTAAATTTCTTCTCAATGGTTAGCAAGTGATATATCCTTCCTCAAAGCACATTTTAGAAAGTGTATTTGCCGCTTCAGTTATTACAAATATATTTCTGATATGTGTTTAAATTATAATTCCTGTTACAACAGAGCCAAAAATTAGGCATAATAATTGTTTCCCTGAAGAATTTGCACTGCCCAAGGCTCCACATTGAAAATATTTCCATGCAGAGTTCAATAAAAGTATTCAGAAAAATAAAATAATTCATGTGTATAAAAGTTGCAGACTCCAGCCAAAAATATGCTGGCACTCAGAACAAACCCCCTGCAATTGTCTTTAACGTGTGCAGGGTAAACCAGGCTGTCAGGCTGTGATCTGTACTCATTTCATGAAACAGTTCATGACAAATATCCATCCTCTGACTTCAAAAATGCAGAAATGTTCACAGGCCTCATACATCAGCAGATACTTACATCAGGCTGCAGTAATTTACATCATCACAAAGATACCAACTTTGGGCCTTTTCACTGATAAATATTCCAATAAACCTTAAGTTTCTAGCTTGCCCTAAATTGTATTTTACTGTTTGTGTATTGAAGCAACAAGATCGCAACAGCAATAAAAATATATCCAGCACACTTTGATTTACATTGTTTCATGTTTACACTGGAGCCAAAAATACTCAACAAGCCTCACCTGCATATGTGAATTTTCCTCAAGGAAATAAGGCTGCATTGCCTAACAGCAACACCGAGTTGCATAAAGAATTAGCCCCAAAGTGAGGACCTGAATTTCAGGAACTATCCCTGAGAACTTGCCTGAGTCCCTGCTCCCATTATTTCTGTGCAGCCCCAAGGCACTGCAGGATGCAGAATTAGCCCTGTTTGATCCCAGGAATCCAGGAGTACTTCAGTATAACTGAAAGATATCCCAGCTTCAGCCTTTTCCAAATGGGATCTTCCAGCAGATTCATGATGGCAAAGAGGAACAGCAGATGGATGTGAAAAACCTTTGGTAGAGACTTAATTCACAGCAGTCATGCAAAAGCATGAGATAATCCTGCTCAAGCATAACAAGAAATCACACAGCAAGTTCAGCAGAGAATTATTTCACTACATTCTGACCAGAAAAATTATTTCAATAAATGTCCCTTTCCCCCTATAGCCCAGACAGCAGTCATCTGGGCTGTAAGATATTCAGTATTTATCTCCAGGGAGAAGGCAGAAATGTGGAATGTCCAGCTGCAGAAATGATCAGTGAAAGTTCTGCCATGGAAAGTGAAAGTACTGAAGGGAGCAGCCAGTGGGAAAATTGAGACAGATGAAACTGAGTTCCTGTTTGAAAAAAAATACTTTCACTGACAGGTCTACAATTATTCTTTTTTCATTTCCATGCTCTATTGATCGTTCTTTTCTTTCTCTCCATCCACCAAGAGCAGAGAGATCATTTTTGTTCTTTTCTTGTTCCAAAATGCAATTAAAGCCTGTCTGAAACAGGCTCCTTTTTCTTCTAGAACTTTGATCTTGCTCTTTAGACTTAGGCTGAAAACTTTTGACCAAAACTCTGTTATCTGTACAGTACAATAAACACCTAAACAAGCTCTCAAACAAAGGAAACCTATCTCAAGTTGCCCATTAAGCAATTTTCAACCAAGGCCATTTACTTCCATTGTAACCAATTAGTAGAGTACTAAGAGCATTTTACCACTTCATTATTTATGTTATCAAAGTGTGGGTGATCTACCACATCCAAATGTCTCATGGCTGAAAAAAGCCTTAATTTTACATACCTGAGTCAGAAAATCTGCTATTGCTTCTTCCAGGTGGAGTTCAAACAGACATGAATGACTGAGCCTGGTTATTGACAGGATATACCAGCAATTACAAGCGTTTCAAATTTCTTGTGAATTGAAGGTACATTACAATTGTGCTACACACTGCACTTATTTTGGTCAGATCCTCAGCTACCATAAACAAGGAGATGCTAATTATGTTAATTACCCTGTGTCATTGAGGCCAGCTGAGCCTAAGTGCCTCCTGGAGGTGTCTGTGGTTTTTAGGCTTGCCCTTGTTTCCTGTGGAGGAGCAGAAGCACTGACTGTAAATGCCAGCAGAGCAAAGGCCACTGCAGTGAGCCTGGAGTAGCCTCTTCTCAAATCATACATCCTCCTGTCAGACACACCTCACCTCTACACTCTGCCTTCATTCCCCTCCTCCTTTTGAGAAATATAGTTATTTCCATCTTTCTATGCTTGTTTCCTTCAAACACCCTCTAATCTTTTTATGGTTTTAAAACCATTTTTTAAATTACTATTATATCAGGAAACTGATAACATTCACTGGTGACTATTAAAGGAAACACAGACCTGGGAGGTGCCAGCAAACCTTGTCCCCCAGCCTTAGTCTCCAGGTTACCCCAACTCCTTAGGGAATCTTGCCCCTGAATTCCACAGACAAATCTTCATGGCTTGACTTCCTCATCTTGCAGACACTAAAAGACACTACTCTAAACTGTGACAGGTTTTACTGTTCTTTGTGGCTTACTCTCAGAGTAATAAACAGCAGAATCCATTTTGTATCTGCCACTCACCTTCCTCTGTAAATGTAACATTTATCTCCATGTGTTACCTGGTTAAACCAAGTCAATTAATTGTTTTCAGACTGGATCTCTTGCTCAGTGCCAAGTGAGATGATATGAAATGTCCTAGAGACACTGGGATATCACTCAGCCCTAAGAAACATGCTGCGTAAAGTTCTCTGAAATATTTCAGGTGTCCTAAGCCAAAATCTGTAACCTAAATTATCTGTACATTTCCCCATCTGTGAGAGGTTTCTGTTTTCCAGCCTCTGTTGTGCTTCACACATTTTCACCTGCCAAGACCCAGCACTAGGTCATTTCTTCCCACAAACACCCAAGTGGGAATCCCCTCTAAATATCCTCTGCAATCTCTTTCAGCACAGTGCAGTGGCATAACCATATTGGGCTTTTGGAAAAGCTGATGGCTGCATCTGTCTGGGGACTCCATGTACTTTGAAAAAAAGCCCAAATATTCTCAGCTTTGAAAAAAGCTTCCCTGAATTAAAGGTTTTTCCTTCCCTGCCTTCACCTAAGACATACCAATACAGACAGCACTTTTTTCTGTTGGATTATAGATTGATTACAAAGGTTTGGTTTTGGTTTTTCCCTGTACAGTGTTATTCTCAGTTCATGAATCACACTCATCCTTTTTTCAAGACTGCACCAGTGAAATACTGATCCAACAAACACACTTCCTACAAACACTGTGACATGGCACATGCCAAGCTCTCTGCCAGCAGAGCACAAACATGGGGCATCAGGGAATTTACTCCACTGAGTTTTCCTCCAAGTTGGAGTTACATGCTAAGCCTGAAGGATAAACATTTACATTTCTTAACCTTATCACCAAAATCTGTCTGTTGAACATAGAATTATCTGGAAATCTGAAGCCTTCTAAAAGGCAGGAGGGTGGGCTGAGGCAATGGAGACAATGGAGTCTTTTCTCTCCCCACAGTTCCCAGAGAGGAGCCAGGTAGTCACATGCTGGCCCAGAGCCTGCTTTAGTCACAAACCATGAAGTCAGACAGGTCTTGTTACTGCCTTGGGCATGAACAGAATTTAGGCAATTTTTTTCCCCATCAACATCTCAGTAGGAATTCCCACTTGGAAACTTAAAGGCCTCCTTGGTCTCACAGGGATGCAGTGCAAGGGCTGAGTACAAACCCTCCAGATAATGACTAATCATCTAAAAACACACCCTGCTCATTCCCCCAGTGAAATGCAGCAGCTACAGAAAATCCATTTACAGCCTGTCAAAGATGGGTGAAAGAAAGAAAGGAAAATCACAAAGGAGCCAATTCTTCATCTTTTCCCCTTTTTAGTCATTAGTCAGAGCCCATTAAGCCCAGCTCCGACCCCCCTATTAAGGAGAGAAGCCCCGTGCAGATATAATGGGGAACTGGAATGTGAGGAGACCCCTGGCCCAGGCTGTGCACTGCCATCTGCTGCCACCAGCTTCCTGGTGACAAGCTTCATTACCAGCAGTGTCTTCCTGTAGGGATCCTGAATGCAGCCAGGCCTTTGCTCTCAGGCTGTCTGGCTAAGCAGCTTTTGCCTGAGAAAATGTTCAGTTGGTTCACCACTGGGAATACTTTTTATTTTATTTTTATTTTATTCATTTCAGCATTTCCTAGTTAGAGCTACTCTACTAAATATCCAAGGACAGGTTTGGCCCTCAGTGGGTAAATGCTGGGGAACAGCTCAGAAAGGAATTCAGAGAGAATTCACAGAGCAAAAAAGAGAAATTAGTCTCTTTATTTCATCCTGAGATAAAGGGATGGCAGGACACACAAAAATGGACAGAGACCAAACTATTAAAAATACTAAAGGATCAAATTCTATCATCAATAAAATATGAACCAGAGATATTCTGCAAGAATTTACCAAATCTAGCACCAGAACTACCAGTGTTTTCAAGGGTATGGAGAAATAGCCACAAGCCCTGAGATGGGTGTTCCTGGTGAAAATCACATGCTATAATTCCACATGCTGTAATTTCAATACAACATTGACCAATGCTTTGGATCATAATGCATAACTTAATACCAGCTCTGTATTTACTGCTTAAGAATATGGGAGTCAAGTCTTGAGAAAAAACTTCTGACATAAAATACCTTAAGTGCAGCCAGGTTACCTGTCAGGGTGGTGAGTCTGGTACCAAAAAGTCAGGAACTTTTTGTGTGCATGGAAGCAACGTGGCAAGCTTCTGTAGGCTGCCTACAGACACCTCCCTCTTTACATTCTGCACACACTCCATCCTGCAGGAGCTGGTTTTTTTTGCAGATGACAGGGTTTCTCAGCAACCTAAGAATGTGAAGCAGAAACAGCATGTGCCAATAAGAACAATGCAGAAAGTCAGTCTTGGTCCCCTTTCACAATCTGGTAGTTTTCCTTTCATGCCTTTCCCCTGCTATGCTCTTTGCCTACAGATTACCCAACAATTTTCAGAGCCCATCTCAGGTGTGCTCCTGCTGTGCACATGAAAATGCCCCAAAGCAAGAGAGGAAATAAAGGGCATAAATGTAAGTACAGAAATGAAATGGTTCTGCTTCACATGCAACTCCACAATACAGTTAAATATTCAAGGTCCTGGCTCCATTATTGGGAAAAATCCCTAAAACTGATGCAGTTTTAGGTCTGTTGATAAGCAGGATTGCTGCTCCTTAGCTTAGCACTCCCATTCATCCCACCTGGATATGATGAGTGCTTCTGAACAATCATACTGGTTTGACCTGATCCATGAGTGGACAAGGAAAAAAGGGCTCTAATGATCAGTTTGACATTCAGGAAACAAGCATACTAGAAAGCCATTTAAAGCTTCTTTTTTCTTAATGATTAGTTTTGGAGTAGAACCATTCATCTCTTTGGCACTTTTGGCCAAAATAACATTCCTCAGTACTGCTGTCACCACACTAATCAGATTTTAAATGCAGCCCCCTAACTACACTGAGAGCTGTGTCTTCACTGTCACCAAACTCATTATATTTGCATCAAGCCTCAAACTGATAGGTAATGGGGTGATCTACAGCAATAAAACAGCCCCATGCAGCCAACACCAAAGTTCTCTGCCATTCACACAGCCCCTCTTCTTTAGCTGAGGAGGAGCAAGAACAGCCTTGAGACTCAGCATTTTTGGGAGGGTCCAGGCACCCAGGCTAAGCAATATTCACTTACCAGCTCTAGCTTTGTTTGCAGAACTTGAAACCGAGTGGAAAACAATATCAACAACTCCTCGCTGCTGAGCTCCATTTGTCCTCTAACAGCTTATTCTGGGGAAGGAAAGAAACTTGTTGCTGGACACCTTTCATGCCTTCACAAAGGAGCACAAAAGAGGGAAAGAAGTCATGTCTCAATTTCACTGTTCCCAGCAGGCTCATGTCCTGCATACTGTCAATCCAGCCCTGAATATTTATATCACTGCCAGGCACCAGTCTGTGTTCTCAGCCAAAGTGATTGCTCAGAGCCAAGCTGCTGCTGTTCTTTCCTGTCCTTTCCAAGGGCTCAACTTCACGTCATCACATAGAGAAAGATCAGCCTGAACAAGGGGAAAATTCACACATTCTGAAGTCCCAAAACAAGAAAGCAGATTCATCCACTGTCCCAAGAACCAAGGGCAGAAGGAACAATCAATTTGTTTGATCCAAGATCTTTTAGAAGCCGTGTTGCATCAGGAGACTCTGTAAGAATAATATGAATATTTTGGTAGCTAAGTGTGTGAGGAGGGTGGTTGGAGCATCACAGCAGAGGTGACATTTAGCTGGCCATGTGCCTGCCAGCTTGAAGAGATCAGTCACTGCCTGATAGGAGAGGTGATGGATTTCAGCACAGAACAGGAACTATAACTCAGCACTCCCAACACGCTGGATGTGACCCTGACTGTTCATCCAGCACGTCCAGCACATGACTAAAGGAACTAGGATAGAAATTCTTTCTGTCAGTGTCATTCCTCTGTTTTGTCATCCCTTAGATTACCATCTGACCAGATGGGATGTGTGTCAAAGTGAAAGCTGCAGCATCTGTCCCACTCATTCTTAGCAGGATGTGAGGAACATGTTATTTTACCAGTGGTACTTGGAGAAGTGATCCTCTGAAGAGTCACAGACCTATTCTGTGACCTATTCAACACACAAGGGTTTATTTGGCCTGCTTGCAAGACAGAGAGAGAATCAGCTTCTCAGAATGTTGGTTTGCTTCCTAAACTCTCCTCTAATTAAGATATTTTAGTTATCAGGAACAGTTAAGTTTTATTTGAATAAACTGCCTTTTGAAACTGTTATGGAATTCACTCACGCTCTGCAGATGCAGGGCTCTCCTCACTAACACCAAACAACTTTTGGGATGTCAGTTTTTATTTCCCTCCCAGACTGTCCACAGTTTTTGACAGACTCAACAACACAATCACTCAAAGAAAATACATTTTCAGCTAAGCACATTCATTTCCCTATTTGTTAGCATGGTTCACAGCCTATGGCAGTGGCATTTTCACAGGAATGTGGCTCCATAGTGAAGACAGGATCATTGAAACGTGATCTTCAAAGCAATAGAGGTCATTATATACACTCTTCATTGTTCCCCAGATACTGAAAAACACTTTGTTTGCTAACATGAAGACTCTGAAATGCTTGTGCCATATAGCTCAGAGGAGGCTTCCTGAGTTCCACTACAACTAAAAAAGGATGAAAAATATGACTTCCAGTATTTCTGTCTCTATTTAACTCTTTGGCTGCCATCTTCTGATATGAGCCCCAGTATTTGCTAAATTTCATCCCCAATCCACGATGCACTACTTTGACAGCACCTGTATGTGAACCACACCACTCTGTTATCTCAGCTCTCTACTTGCCTAGAGCAATGAACAGGAAAAAATGTTGAAGAAAATGCAAAAGTATTTTCCCTTTTTTTTTTCAAAAAAGCCAGTAGTAAATTACATGTGTTAGAAGAGGTCTGAGAAACAAGCTTAGATCAAACAGTTATAATAAAAATTAGGATAAGCTAATAACTACTAACCATAATTCAAATTGTGACCTGTGTTTAAAAGTGGCAAAAAGAAAAGTCTAGAATATAAACTTTAATTTTTTCTGGCTTCTGAAGCAAAAGACAGAATGGGAATGAGTTCAACCTACTCCAGTTACTGCTAGATGATGGATGACTTCATTCATTCAACTTGCAGCATTCCCTGAGGTTGCCAAGATTCACAGAAGACAAAAACTCCTCCAAATTCCAGCACAGGTCTGCAGCCTTTGCACCTGCAGCACAAGCTGCAAAGCTTGGTGTCCCTTTGGGAAGCACTCTGGAGCATGGGACACTCTGAAATGTCCATGAAGGCCTTACCAGTATTGAAAAATGTCCATTCTAAAACTATTGAAGCTTTACCAAATTTGGCCTCTGAACTTCAGACTTGGCGGCTAAAGCCCTGAGCAAACAACAATATTCCAACAATACTGTTTCCCAGTGCCTGGAAGGCATTTTTAGGCTTCTGGTTCTGGCAAGGGAAACTTCCTCTGTTCTTCTGGTGCTCCTGAGATGGAGAATAGTTCCTGCAAGCAAAGAGGAAGAAAGCTGCAGTCACACGCAGTGTCACACAGATGAAGTCATGCACTGGCATAACAGTGAGTGTTGTCAGTTGTCAAAGGCCATCTGTAGCCAGCAGACTTTGACTGTCAGCCTGGAAAAAGATGCAAACAGGCCGAATGGGAGATTGCATTATCCCCTTCCTGGCATTCAATCAATGAAGCTTGTTCCCTGAACAGATATAGAAAACAAAGGGCCACATTCTTTCATTCTCTTTTTTTTTCCTTCTTTAAAAAGAAAATCATTATCTTTTGGCAGTTGCTATGTTTTCAAAATGACAGGAAAAATAGGAAGAACCAAAGAACTGCAGAACTGAAGAGTCACCAGTCGAACGTGGCTTGCGTGTGCTCGTTTGCTCCTACAGGAAGAGAGGGATTGCTCCACTGTTTGCAGAATGGACTCAGTTCTGATTGGATCATTTAGGGATGTTCTGTGTAAGCCATTTGACACACTGTTTGTGTGCTTCCTCTGGTCTTGGAGGTGTGGGGACTGATTTTACAGCGTCCAACACGCTGTGGGAACTGCTGGAAAAGATACTAAATAGGAGATCCATTCCTTGAAGCAGGAAATGGAGACACACTTAGACATGATGCATTAAGTGCTCCCGAGGGAAAGCAGTGAGGGCTCCCAGTACATTTTGTGCCACTCAAGCTGGTGTCAGATTCCCAAATCAACCTGCATCAGAAGCCAGGTGTGCTGGGGAGAGGTCCCATCCCACCATGTGTAGGGCCCTGGGATGCACGAAGGGAAATATTCCGAGTCCGTGTTCCAGAAGGCAAAGATAAATGTGCTTGTTTGGTTGGTCCTAGAGCAGGCAAGGGCCAAAGAAGAGGAGCACTGAAAAGTGAAAAATGAGTCTTGGGATCTGTGCCTGGTACTGATGCAAATGAAGGTGAAACTATACAAACAGCGACACAATCAGACCATTCATCAGCCCTTCATTAGCAGCTTTTCTTTGCAACTCCATCAGGAAAGAAAAAACCTTCCCCTTTTTTCTGAAGGACCAGGAGGGTTGGAAAGAAAGCCTAATTGGTGAGTGCAGGGCATGCACGCTGTAAGGGCATTTGTGATGCAAATGCGCCAGCCCCGAATCCATAGGTGGTGTTAGTGTAATGCAATTTACACAGCCTTTGTCCTGCGGAATCTCACTGAGCATGTGATAGGGAACCTCAGCTTGTGCTAAACAGCGTCTGCCACAGCCAGAAAAGCTTCCAGCCGCCGTGCTAAGATACACATCTACACTTGGGCTGAAACCAAAGGCAGTCATGTCGCTCAGATTTACAGGAAAGGTCACATTTCCGGAACACTTGCACATCTAATGTGCCGGCCTTGCTTACCCACAGTCACTAGCAGTGAATCCCTAGGAACACAATCACTAGTAGTGAAAAATGATTGCTTTGAAATCTTCTGCATTCCTTTAACAGAAGAAAAGTTTTTCCTGTTCTATTCCCCTGGGTGATCTAACATTACAGTTCTGTTTACATGTATGTGGATTACACTCTGGGCTCCCAGATTTCCACCGGAACACTTACAAATCTAATGTGCTGGCCTTGCTTACCCACAGGAACACAATCACTAGTAGTGAAAAAATTGCTTTAAAATCTTTTGCATTCCTTTAACAGAAGAAAAGTTTTTCCTCTTCTATTCCCCTGGGTGATCTAACATTACAGTTCTGTTTACATGTATGTGGATTACACTCTGGGCTCCCAGATTTCCACACTGTGAACATTCCTGCCACTCCCCATTAAAACAATCTGACTTGAGCTTTTTACAAACCTCTGGGTCAAAATTTTCCATGCCACTGGCTGCAAATTTTGGCGAGCTTTTGAGCAAGAAATGATTCAGCTGTTTCCAGGAAATAAGTCAAAAGGAAAAACACACTGTCATGGCGATAATAAAAAAAATTCCTAGAGTATTTAGAGGGTTGGGTTTCAGGTTGTTTTGTTTTTTATCTGGAAGAGGTGTAACTGGTAAGGTGCATCTTGTTGTCCCAGAAATAAATATATACATATTAAAATAATAGAGAATCACAGAATGATTTGGAAGGGATCTTAGAGATCATCTTGTTCTACCCCCTGCCATGGGCAGGGACACATTCCACCATCCCAGGTTTCTTCAAGCCCTGGCCAACCTGGCCTTGGACACTTCCAGAGATGGGGCAGCCACAGCTACTCTGGCAACCTGTGCCAGGGCCTGTCCACCCTCACAGAGAAGAATTCCTTCTGTGTAAAATTTCCCCTTTCAGTTTGAAGAAATTCCCCCTCATCCTGTCACTCCAGATCCTGGTGAAGAGTCCCACTCTATTTTCCTTGTAGGCCCCTGCAGATCCTGGAAGTGCTGGGAGGTCTCCACAGGTGAGGTTCTCCAGTCCCCCTATCAATTTTGTGGCCTCCTTTGGGATTTCTCCAGCAGTTCCATGTCCTTCTCATGTTGGGGGCACCAGAACCATATCCAGTATTCCAGATGGGGTTTCACAAGAACAGAGTAGAAGGGGAGCATCACCTTCCTCAGAAGAATTCTAACTCAGATGTACCTTGTAGAGTTTCTTGAATTTGAAGCCCTAAATTTCTAGAGATCCAAACATCTTTTGCAGCTCTGCATGTAATCAGAGAGTGCAAGCACCACCCACCTGCAGGACTTTGCTCACCAACTGCTGGAACCAGGTGCTAGAAGATGAAGGCACTGAAAATGAGGCCAGGAACCTGCCCATGGTAACCTCCTCCCCGGAGCAGAAGGCAGCTGCTCTCTCCAGACTGACACAAGGATGTTATGCAGGAGGTGAGCAAAAAGGGATGAAATCTCTTGCCTGCATAGCCACAGAGAGCTGATTCTACCTATTAAAATTTTCTTCTATTACAATAAAATAAAGCATTGCCAGGTTACCTAGAGAGATCACAGATGGGGACTTGGGGCAGCACAGCTTGTTTCTTACTTGTCCCTCTTTGTTCCCATCATAACACTTATAACACAACACACCACACTCACTGAGCTGCTGACCTGTGCTGTGGCAGGGCTGGAGTTTAACCACAGGCAGGAAAGCAGAGTGTTCAGCTCAGGCTCTTTGGAGGAGTGCCTTGTACCACCCTGGCTCCTGCCTCTGCACTTACAGACCAGCCCTGATGCAATTCCAAGTGTGCTTGCATGTCAGCTGAAACACTGCTGCAGAGCCAGGATTAAGGGAAATTATTACTTCAAAAAGAAAGTGCAAAAATACCAATAATCCATAAGTAATTTGCAGGACTGCTTCAGGAAAACGAACACAGCCATAGAAATACCATTAAATTCTGTAAAGGCACAAGGAGGAACAAAAGAAATTCAAGACCAAAAGGGATTAAGCCTTTGGAAAAGGACCAACAGCCAAGGATTCTTTGGATTTAAGGTCGGCCTTAGCCACTGGCTGCATTGCAGAAATCGTATCTGAACAGATTAGAATAAATGCAGATTTCAGCATTGTGGTGCCTGAGCCTGAACACTTGCCAGCCCTGTCCTTGATTTGACTTCTGCTTAACTCCATGCCAAGTCTGAACAGCACTTCACATCATGGCTGATCAATAAGGATCTTTTATGCATGAGCTGCCCAATTATGAAATATATAATACAGAGAAGTGTCAATAGGAGACAGACAGAGGAATTCAGAGGAGAAAGCTGCACTTGAACACTGATGCACTATTAATTTGTGCAGTGTGTGCTTGTGTACCTGGCTGCCACAGAGAGTTGGGAGTTCAGATAGGCAGATGTGATTCCCAGAATCAAATCCTAGTGGAATCAAAAAGGTGGGTGGGAGTTTGGTTATAGCTGGGGCTGTCACAAACATCCATGCCAGTGCAGTTAAACAGAGTTGGCCATGCCCACACATCCCCATGTGGCTTTTGCCACTTTGGAAGGGACTCATTCCTTTCAACCAAAAGGTGGGCGTACAAAACAGCAGCAATCAAAACTGGAACAACTGTCCATGGTGTTCCCAAGCCATGCACAGGCTGCAAACCTTTAATTCCAGCTAAAATGAGCACAGCTGATATTGATCAACCTGGATTGCTTTCAGACTCTGCCTTTCCATCTCCCTTGACATGAAAAGCACAGGCCTGTGGAAGCCTTTACCATGCACAGCTGCTGAAGCTGTTGGAGTGTGACTCAGAGTGAAACATGAACTGCAGGGCAGGAAAACACAGCCCCTGCTCTGGGATTTCACAGGCCTGGATCCCAGCTCACCATTATTCACATTGCACTGCAAGGAGAAGCTGAGGCAATGACCAATGTGCAAGTGACCCTAGAGAGGCCCAAAAGAACACAATCTGGGACCAGGAACAGCACAGGGGGCTGAACATTTAGTTCACTCTCTCTACAAGTTAAATCCTCACAAATTGGAATTATATGCAAGGTGCAACATTTCTTCAGTAAAGTAAGAAGGCAGGAGAGACCTCTTCTGAGAGCTCCCTGAGGTTTAGTTCTGATAAAAAGGAAGGAACAGTTAGTTTGGCTGACTCAAGTTTGTCTATTTTTCTGGTTTCTTAAGTGAAGCTGACTCACATTTTGTAGATTGTTAGTAAACAAATTTTCAGAAATAAAATAAAGAAGGTCACAGAGAAAAGTAATGAATATTTCTGATGGGCATTTTAACTTCACAGGCCTTTTGCAGGGCAGTCTGAGAGAATAACATGGTCACATGGCCTCTTGAATTAAGAGGAGGTATTAAAGCCACATGCAAACATAACTGGGTTTAAAACTGGATACCTAATTAAACTTCACAGATTACATCAAAATAATTAAACCCATCCTTTTTTCTCACACATCATTCTCAGGAATTTGTTTCAGTAGTATCAGAGCAGAGTTATTGGTATTTCGATGCAGTTTGAACATCCCTTTTAGATGGAGAGTGGACCCAAGACATGATTCCCTTCCACTTCAGCATCCTTTCTTGCCTAGTTGCTGACGCTTGTGCAGCCCTTAAAGACATTCTACAAAAATTCCTGCCCCACCCTAGCATTTGTTATTCAACTGATAAAGCTTTTCCTGTAGCACACAGAGTGTCTTCCCTAGATTGAAGTAGGAAAACCAGAACTGAGTGGATCTTTACTGAAGCCTGAGATACAATTCACAGAAACAAAAACTAGTTTTAAGCAAGCCCAGCTTGTTTGACTGAGACCTGGAAGTTCCCTGGCTGCAGCAATCCTGAGGAGAGTCAGCCATGGGCTAATTTTCCTTGTTTCTGGACAGTCCAGTTCAGGGTCAGGTTGGATCTCTGGAGGCCACACTGCAATTTCCAGTGCAGACTGGCACTTGTCAAAGCCATGAATTGAGCCTGCAGTCACCAGGACTGTCCTGGCAGGATTCCATCACCCTGGACTCACTTCTGGTTTTTTTAAGCAGTCCTTCCAGATGCTACAGTTCAATATAAAGCAAAAGAACAGCAACAGAAATACACCGGTTTCCTTAGGCCAGGGACACTAACAGTGGTGAGGCATCAACAGTTCTTACCAACAACTCTCATTTGTACATCCTTAAAAAGAAGATATTCTTGAGAAGCCCTTGTGAGGGAACCAATAATGGGTGCTGCTGGGTAATTCTGGTCACTAATATATTCTTGGGAAGCTCCTGGGCAGTAGCCAAGATGATCCATGTGCGAAGAGGTTCTTTGGGCTGGATTCTGGTCTGCAGGAAGAGACAAATCTGAAAGCCCAGGCACAAAACAAGAGACGCTCTGATGCACCAGAAAGGGAAAACAACATTACCACAGAAGTGACAGGTGTGTTAGCTCTGTGACAGAGAACCTCAGAACTCCTGTGCAGCAGGAGATGCTTCTGGAAACCCAAATATTTACATGTAGTGCAGTCTCCATTTCCCAGGACAAGGAATAATTTCTCATCTGTAGCTCAAGAACAAAATTATAAGGCACATGATGTTCATGAGAACAGTTTTTATCACACAGGGTAAATGGAGATTTCCCTAATGGACAAAATGAAAGGTTTTCTGTTCTGCCAATGCCACCAAGAGTGATGTCAAAGACACAAAATATACCAGAGATCCAGGTGGAAAAAATCCTCCTTGTTTTTACCCCAGGGAAAATTCAGAATTAGAACTGAACTTTAGAAATTAAGCTTTTAATGGGATTCCCACAGAACTTCAAACAGCCCCTAGAGAAGAGAGAAGTTCAGATTCAAATTAAAGCTTCTCTTTTAGGTCCCCCTCTGTGCCTGAAAATGTCTGTCCTGAAAGAAGGCAGTTCAAAAAGAAACAAGAACATCTCCAGGGACCATGCTCAAAGCAATTGGGAGTGGCTTTTCTGCTTTGGGGAAGAGAATTCAATGCTTGCCAACACCAATATCTCAGGCAGAACTGCAGCACCTGTTGAAACTATAATGCCTGTGTTCCTTATATTCAACTTTTACCTCAAAAACTCCTAATGGCCATAACAGCTGTACTACTTGGGACTAAAAATGAGAGTGAGCCAAATGAGTCAAAAGCAGCGAATTTGAAACAAATTTCCAACTATGAGTAGACTCTTTTAGAAACTTCCGGTTAAATGCAATTTGTTTGTGGCCATATTGTAAATGATGGAAAGGCTGGAAGAGCCCAGTGTCTCCCAGTTTATTTGGAATGAACAGAGTTTGCCAAAGGAAGAGGATGCCTCTGTCAGTGCATGTGCACTCTCAAGGACAGCAGTGCATGTTAGCTTGGTACTCTTATTCTATCATAAGAAAGATTAAGACATATTTCTATTAGATCAACATTCTCTCAGCACTAGGGAAATATTTCTCCTTCCAGTTTCTCCTCAGATAGGAGCAATTATTATTGTAATTTTACACAGGGCAGAATGGTAACAGAGACAAATCAGTCCCTTAATTACCACCCACTGGAAACCTGACAGTGTTGTTTCAGGTTAAACTTTGTTCTGCAAGCAAATGTATTTATTTAGCATTTATCTCTGTCCCAGAAGCCTTGAGCAGCTCAACAGGTATGTTTGGAAACAGCTGCTTCTCTGTGTCTGGGGCTTCAGCAGCTGCTGCACCCAAGAGATGCATGTGGGAACCCAGGACATCCCTCTGGCTGCCCAGGATGGCCAGGACCCTGCCAGGGGGCTCAGAAGCCCTGGCACAGAGCCCAAGACACCTGTGGGTTTCATTATGACCCATGGAGCAAATTACCAACCTTATATGAAGATCAGCAAGCCACGACAGTTTAAGTAGAATACTAGTGAAGTTATCACAGGGTGAAAAGGTAGATTTTGGAGTTTCTGGAATGGGGGTTCAAGAGGCAAGATGGAGGGATCTGGGCACATCCAGCCTTTCTCCTTCTTCTTCTTGGCCTCCATCTTCTGCTGTGATGTTGGCACTTCTAGATTGGTCTAGAGCAGAAGCTCACTGTCTAACATAGGTGATAGGTATTGGGAAGTTATGGTAAATATTGTACATGCAGTTTTTAGTATAAAGACACAACACTGCCCTGGGGGCAGGCAGAGTGCCTGGAACTGTCCTGCTGGACAGACCTCGGCAGGGCAGGAGAAAATATTTTATAGATAGGAAACAATAAACAACCTTGAGACTGAGAACTGAAGAGCTCTGACTCATTCTTCAGTGCCAGGCTGGGAAAAGAGACTTTGAACATCTCTGGGGGTCACAGTGACCAGTGAAAGATCCCAGGAGATGCAGGCCCTGCAGAGCCCCACGCCGTGCACAGGGCTCAGACAAGGAGTGTGCACTCATGAATAACCCCCCGAGCCCACAGACAGCCCAAGGGATGTCTGCATCCACTGACTTCAGGGGGAGACACTCTTACAGGCTGGAACAGAGTTTCATTTACCCTAGCAGCAAAGCAAGATTGGTATTTACTGCAGAGAGCATTACAAGGGTTGTATAATGTTGGCAGAGTGCTGTGAGCATGAAATACGCCTCACATCATTAAATATGTGACAGATGTACCTGCAGAGAACTCATTAATTCTGATTTCTATTCCTGTTAGTCTAGAAATATTAGCATCTAATTGTTAGTTTCTAAAATATTCTGACAAACTTTTTTTTAACTGAAAAACTGTGTCAGCATTTATTTTGGAATATCAGATGAAGTCTCTTCTCTTGTATGCCCCTCAAGTAATGTGTTACAATAACCTCAATTACCTAACAGAAAATGGTGGGGCCTCAGCAGCAAGGCTTTAAGGAGGAGCTGGGAGATCTCTGCTCAGGAAATCCAAATGAAGAAACCTTCAGTGGATAAGGAACTTCTGAAAATGAAGGCCAAATGTGCTGCATGTGTGAGACACAAGCACTATGGCAGCACTGTAAATATTCTGAGGTTTTACTGCAGTGCCCATCAAGGAGCAAAGGGCTGAGTGGGGACACAGGCAGCAGCAGTGTGCTGTGTGCTGGAACTGCAGTCAGAAAGAAATCCAAAGGCATTTGCATCTTCTTTCCTTAAAGAGCATCCAGTGGAAGAAATACTGATTTTGTCTCTTCTGATGCTTTTTTCCCCCTGGAAGTCTCAAGATCAGCTCATTCTACACAAAAACCAGAGCCTGGAAGTAATACCAATAGCTGTGTACAAAACCCTGCAAAAATGAATTTATCTATCTTGGTGGCAGACAGAGCTCACCCTCCCAAACACTGCTTCCCTGGAAAGGACAGCAGGACACCACATGTTGTTCTGGATAACAGCATATGGGGACCAGGAATTTACTGGAGGTTTCCCCAGACTGCAGCTTTGGGGACAAAATCTTCTTTTAGCTTAGACCACTCAGCCTGCCTTGCTAGCATCTGTTGACTTGAAAGCCTGACAGAGGAAAACTTCATTTAACCAGAAAGATACCAAAAAATGGGTATTCAGCAGCAGTACCTTTGTAAACACTCAGTAAGAAAACCAAAGTGTACCATGAAACAGAAACACAATTGGCAGCAATTACAACCCTGGTCAATAGCAAAGTTGGAAATAAACTTACTGGCCAACAGATCTTCATAGGAAATAAGCTGTTTAATTATTTAACTATTTGGAGAGGTAACTAAAGAGAAGGGAAATGTACAGAGTAAACAAGCGGGAATGTAAAGATTTGCATAGCGTGGCAGCACAAGTGTGGACAGGAGAAACCCCAGTGTGGGTTTGCTGAGCTGTTTCCCACAGTGCAGGTACACAGCAGGGAGGTGCTGCATTTGCATAGGCAAATCAGGGCAGTTTTCCCTCTCTGCTCAGCTCACTGCCAATTATTAATTTTATATTTGATTGTTCCGTTGATCTGGAGCACAGGTCTGTCTTGCTGAGGCTGAGGGCTCTCTTTGTTCATAATATGCTCAAACAGTCTCCAGCAGTGACTGGGAGGCCTCTGCCAGTGGCTCCAAAAGTCTCAGAAGCTTTTTCTCCCAAGTGTGTTCAGTGAGCAGCAGCACTTTCCACAGGATCTGAGGGGTTTAACTGCCACAGTTTCATTTTCAATTCTGCCTAAATATTCACTGGCTACACATCCACCTTTGCCTTTTTGTTTGATTAGGATTTTGGATCAGCACAGTGTGATACCTCACCATGAACAAGAGCTCAAGCTCTGCCCATTCCTTCAGTACCTTGCACATTGCAATTTCACAGAACTCAGAGTCCCAGCTGAGTGGGACAAAAGTCTTTGAGATCTGTTTCTAAGCAGTACCATAACTCAGAAACCTCTAACAATATTTGTACTTTGGGAAACCAGACCAAATTTGGGTTCTTAACTAGCATCACTGCAAAAAAAAGTAGCTTTTTCTGTGAAACAAATCACAATACATAAGCAAATGGCACATTGAATTTCTGAACTACTGCTAAGCAAGGAAGCAAACCTTAGGAAAGGATAACATTGCTGCTTTGAAGTGCAGCAAGGCTGAGAAAATGTTTTTGACAGGTCTTAGGAATGGACTTCTGCTCAGCTTGGCACATTTTCTTTGTGCCATCCTGAACTATACTGAGAATTACAAAGAGGACATATGGAAGAAAAGAGACAAAGGGGCTTGTAAAGGGTCAAACAGTTCAACAGAAGCCAGAGAATAAATGGCAATTACAGACACAGTTTCATACTTTCAATCCTATGTAGGACTTCAGTGCCATGCCATTTGGGCTGTGTGTTAAACATCCTTAGGTAGGCAACATGTGCTACAATACACTGCAAACAGCACATTTAAAGCAACTTCTGTTCCATGTTCTCTGTGGGGTTCTATCTGTAGGACTATTGAAGGATATTCCTGCTACTCTCTCAGTGAAGCTGTGAGTATAAATGGGACCAACTCCTACTGTCACAGACAGCAGAATGCTAAAAGGTTTAATAGGCTGTTTGGCAGGAGACAGACAGAATGGATCCAGCTGCTAAAATGGTGACACTGACACTTTGCCCTTCGTTCCCTGTGTTCTTATCTTTCCCCACAGAAAAATCAGTGCTGGATGGTGCAAGCTGTCAGGCTGTGGGTTTGTAGCTAGGCTGCACTCCAATGGCCCTGCTGCACAAAGAGGAATTTATTTCCCAAGTATATTTGTAATCTGTTGCTATTAAAGGTTTAATTAAATATAGCTTTAGGGCACTAATTAACACATTATAATTACACGCTCTGACTCTCCTCCACACCCATCATCTAGCAAATATACAAGATTAAATCAAAACAGGCACCCAAAGTATATTCATGGCATAGCCTTGCTTCCTTCCCATTGAAGCCAACAAAAAAGTTCTGAAATAATTGGGCAGAGAACTCTGCAGAGAATAAATTGCCTTACTAAAAGTAAATTTTTGTATCTTGACAAGATGGCATTACATGACAGTTTTAGTATTCATTTATGGGTCACAGTTTTATTTTCAGTCCTGCTGGCATTTTAAGGCACATGGGACACACCAGGGAAAGGACACCTGAACAGAACTGTGCAGACACTTTGTCTACCCTGAAACAGTTAAAAAGAAAGATATGCAGGGGAAAAAATAATCATCCAATCCAACAAAACCAACTGAAGCTGTACATGAGATAAAACCCAATATAAACATTGTGCTTTTCCAACCAGAAAAGGGCCAGGCAGTTTTTTGCATCCTTCACAATTAATAGGCCAGGGTACTGTTCCCAGAGTTCTCTACTCCCTCAAGAATGCTTATCTAATCCATCTTTAATCCCTCTGTGTTTTCACCTGAGTGCTGAGCAACAGAAGAAAGCTCCACCATCTAGGCTCCCATCTTATTCTCTCCAATATTTATGAGAGCAAAGAAATATTTGAACACATGTTGCAAAGCATGACTAAGAAAAAAAATCATTCCTGACATGCCATCCCTATTACAACCACCCAAGCAATTATTTATTTGCAATGGCCTGGCCTTCTGCAAGGCTTTACAAGGAGTTTTTCTGCCACATGAATTTGTTTCAGATAACTCACTATTTAATGAGGCCACATCTGGAAGGAGGGATTTTTTTCCCCTCCTACCATGGGCATTACCCTCTGAATCCTGCAGTTCTTGTCTGTCCCTGTCACCAGCACTGCAAGCAGCCCCCACAGAGCTTCGGTTCTCACACGGAGCAATGGTTGGGTGTCGCTTGTTGCTGTAGGATTGAATTCCAGGAGCCATCGCACGAGGAGCTCCTCGGGAGCTGCCCCGGGTGACGCCGAGCCAAGAGCGGCTGCGGGGCCCGGTGTGCTCCGGC
>NW_005054341.1:4126448-4140721 GCF_000277835.1 Geospiza fortis | reverse complement strand
CAAACCCCCGGCAGAGCTCCCAAACCTGCTATGGCCTGTCCTGTTTGTGCTCCTGCCTGTACCCCACCGTGTCTCAGCAGTGGATCCCAAGCCCCAGAACGTAGGTCTCGACTACATGACTCCAAGCCTTGTGGTCATTCTGAGCCGCAGGGAGGCTGATTCAGCCCTTGCTAAGAGATAAAAGTGGGGTTTGTGCCAGGATCTGGGCTCAAAGCCATGAATCCCTTAAGACCATGAATCCCTAAAGACCATGAATCCCTATTTCCCTGCAGCTCCCAAACACAGGATGTCAGACTCCAGTTCATGCCTATTCCTAGCCCAGACTCTCTCTCTGCAGACAAAGGCATCACACCACTGTTCTGAGAAGGACAAACTGCTGTTTGTACAGATTTCTGTCATTCCAAAGCCAGCAGAATAAATACCTCTAAGAGTCAGACACTCCCATGAGGCACAAGAGAATTTGGCATTATTTGTGTGTGACGAACAATCTAAATTTACAAGTGTATGAATCAACCAGGGAATTTCCCAAAGCATTTTGGAATGAGAAGACCATTGAGCTGCTCCTGTTCAAAAAAGCCTCCTGCCACATGTAGGCTGTAGAATGAGGAAGAAATTCAGCTTCAAAATTCTCTGCTGATGACACAAAACTCAAATTGGAAACATCAGCTAAAGAAAAATACAAACCTGTTCCTACAACCACAGCTATGAAGACAAATTGCACATACTCACCAAATGGAAATTAGAGTATATTTAATAGCAGGGCTTAGCAGAAGCAAGTGTACAACTATTAAACCCTGTCATACATTTTTTTGCCAAAGGATCAACCCTAAGAATAACTAAACCCACCCTCTAAGTATCTCAGTGCAAAGAGGATTTAGACATGGGGAACTAATGAGGGATGTATTAATCCCGATGCATAAGAATATTTATACCCATACTCAGCACTGAAGGAAAATCCTGAATATAACCTTGTATTCAAATATTCCATGAGCAGCTGCCAGTTCCTGTTTGCACAAATCCCAGCCTGGAATGCAACTGTTGGGATGCAAATTCACGCAGCATTACTTGTCTGGGAGTCTAATTAAAGATGCAGATCTGCTGCAAATGGCAAAGCAGTGCTGGCTCAGCTCACAGGGCACTGACCCTGCACTGCTGCTGTGCTCACACACCATGTTCAGCACCCCACCACTCACCTCTGCTCTTCTCTCCAATGCAGTTCCAAATATCCCAAAGGAGAAACTATCATCTCCCCTGAGATTATAATACCCACACTGTAAAGAAATTCTACCTCCTAACCAGAATAATTTCACTTTTTGGAGTTTTCAGTTCAATACTGATATGACTGTAAACAATTCCATTCATTTTTTTGAGCTTCTATGTCTCCTTCTACTGAAGAGCTCAGTGAAAAGGAGCTTTTTGTATAATAATAAAAAAAATTCCAAAACCTCAAAACAATTTTAATTCCCTAGAGGAATTAAAAAGGAAAGGCATATAAGCTATAGAGCCACCAGCTGAAGGACCACTGGATAACAGTCTTTTCTACCTGAAAAATAAAGCTATACCTGTCTTTTGACATTGCTTCAATCTTTTTCTTATGAATTCATGGTTGTTTTCTTGAGCATTCCCTGCTGTTCACCCAGAAACATTTGCATTATTTGATTTTCACAGCTCAAGGAGTATCTATGCTCCCTTAAATTTCTGTAACCTCTCCTACAGTTTTCTCCTGTTTTATTTTTCTTCCATTTCAAAGTTCATAAATAATATTAAAAAATAATATTAAACTTTCCTCTCCTCCTGCCCCACTTGCATCCAGGTCTCCTCTTTCAGCTTTCCTTTCTGTGCAGCACTACACTGTTCTTCCTGTTCTGGAGCCATCAATTCTTTCCCAGGTGAAAAGGGTAACAACACAAACCCAACTATTTATGTACCTGGTGATGTGACAGGTACATTGTAATGGAATAATATCACACACTGACGGTACAAAGTCACAGCTTCCCATCAATGTGACATCCTGCATGCTGTGCCCCAAAGCTTTAAATACCCAATAAGTGCCTGAGATTGCAGCACAGAATCACCATCCCTTCTGCCAGCTCCTGTCTCCTGTTCTTTCATTGCCTTGGATATGACTCCTAACTAACTTTTCTTCCATTTCTGGCATCCTTCCACTTACCTTACCACTCCCTTCCCTGATCTAATAATTTCTATTTATTCCTTTTATTGGCTCTAAATTCTACATCTCATTCCAAAGAGTTCCCTCTGTGGGGACTGATACAAATGTAGCCTGACACAGACATCTTTTATGAAAAATCCTTTCCTTAGGATTTTTCCTCCTGAGAAGCTGAGAGGCCTCAGGAACAAAATGAAAACAATAATTATCTGCTGTGTGGAATGCAACAGGTGGATCTTTGTTGGTTGCATGGTGGTTGTTTCTAATTAATGGCCAATCACAGTCAGCTGGCTTGGACAGAGAGTCTGAGCCACAAGCCTTTGTTGTCATTCTTTTCTCTTTCTACTCTTAGCTGGCCTTCTGATGAAATCCTTTCTTCTATTCTTTTAGTATAGTTCTTATATAATATATATCATAAAATAATAAATCAAGCCTTCTGAAACATGGAGTCAGATCCTTGTCTCTTCCCTCATCCTAAGACCCCTGTGAACACGGTCACAGCAGCCAACTGTTCTCAAGAAATGAACTTCAAACTTGGAGGCAAAGTGTAAAAACTTGAATGAATATTTGCTCTGTAGCAGTGGCAAAAGCACTTCCAGCAGCCCCTGCAGCCTTTGGGAGCAGTCCCCAGCATGAACAAGTCTGTCACTGTCATTGCTCTGCTGCTGCCTTCACTGCCCATTTTAATGGAAAAATAAACAGGAGGAAGTTCTGATTTCTGTCACCAGCCTGCACAAGAGCCCTGCTCACGAGCAAGACTTCATTTGCAGGACAACTATATTTAGAATAAAAGACAATCAGGGCTCCAAGGAATTTGCTGTCAGAGAGGAGACACATGTAAATGTTCTACACATTGTAATGAGATAATGAGATAATAGTATTGGCCAACATGAGAAGTGCTAATTGTACAATTATAACCAAGATTTTTGTCAGCATTGCTGTAAGAATTCATTTCAAAACTTTCAAAAAATGACCACAAAAAGAAACAGTTTGATCCAAACAATGTAATTCTTTGCAATTAAGGAGGAAAATCTTGTTGTTGATAGTAGCTTTGACTGCAATGCAACTTCAAAAGATTAAGATGCTTTTTTTATTGTATCTGTATATTTTATTGTATCTTTTTGCACAAAACACCTAACAGAGAACAGCAGTAAAATTTATGTGAAGGAAAACCAGGATCCTTCATAAGATGTGAGAAATATAAATGTCAGGTCAGCCAATCAATTTTAATTAACTGGAAATCAGAATTGCAAGGACGGACTTCATTAAGCCTACAGAGTGTTCATGTTCTGGTACTCATGAAATAAAAGTAATAGCAATTCAATCAAATTATAATGAAGAGGTAATGTTAAGATCTAAGAAATAGTTATTTTTCACCAGCGTTAATTCAAAGGAATTTCAGTAACAAGCTCTTACTTTGACCAGCTTTGATAAAGGGATCAATACCCCAAATGCAGACATGTAAGGAAGTGTGTGGGGTTGTGCTTTTTTCCTTTTTAATATTTTCTCACTCCTACAACAGGATGATTCCAGACACCATCTTCCCTACTTGGTAAACTGTGGATGCAGCAGCCTGGTCAGGAAGTGAGAAAACGAGCTTCATTTTCTCACAGTGGACTTGTGAGAGTTTTTAGGGAGTTGGAGAAAAACGATGATAGTTTGTTAGTACAAACAACCTGCAGGTGGTGTTTTCCTACTCTGTTTTTCTGTTCTTCTCAAGCTCTGTTTGTCAGAAAGATGTTTTTGTTAGTTAGCCAATCAAGTGTTTAATCTGTCTATAAAAGAGAGGATTTTTTGTATTAAATGCTCTTCTGTAAACCAGCCTTTGAGTGAATTTATCATTTCTGGCTCAAGGGTGATAGTATGCCAGCTGCCAGAAGCTTTCTGACTTTTGAGGCCCCAAGACACAGAGCAAGGTCTCCTGAGAGCCAAGGGGAGGAAAGCTCTGAGCGCTGGCTGTCACAGACATGTTTTATGAAAAATTCTTTCCTTAGGATTTTTCCTCCTGAGAAGCTGAGAGGCCTCAGGAACAAAATGTAAACAGTAATAATCTGCTGCTGTGGAATGCAACAGGTGGATCTGTGATTGGTCTCATGTGGTTGTTTCTAATTAATGGCCAATCACAGTCAGCTGGCTCAGACTCTCTGTCTGAGACACAAGCGTTTGTTATCATTCCTTTTCTATTCTTAGCCAGCCTTCTGATGAAATCCTTTCTTCTATTCTTTTAGTATAGTTTTAATACATATCATAAAATAATAATTCAAGCCTTCTGAAACGTGGAGTCAGATCCTTGTCTCTTCCCTCATCCTAAGGACCCCTGTGAACATGGTCACACTGGCAATGGCTCCTCGAGGTCCCACTGCTCCTCTGTGTCAGGGAGCTTTGCTCCTGGCCCAACACAGCAGGTGACATGCCTCATCCCAAGTTTACCAGGCAAAGTCACTTGCATGAACCTTCCAGGAGGACACCAACACCCAGCACCTGGCACCTCATTCCATCTGCTCACCCCTTGCAAAAGCCAAGAGAGGGAAGGAAGCTGCTCCAAATGGGGAACTTCCAAAGCAGCAGAACTGCAGCGCTTTGGAGGAGCCTCTGGCACCATTCTGTACAACAAGGGCAAATATCTTCTCTGAGACATGTACTAATATTCTCCCTCTCTTTCCTCCACCCTTCCCACAGCCCTTGGGAAATCTCTCTCCTCCCACCCTCACAGGTTCCTTCTGTTGTTGCTGTGCTGCTGAACGATCCCGTTGCCTGAGCAACCGCGGCTGAGCAGGGGAGCAGGGAGAGGGGCCCGGCCCCGCCGTGCTCTGGCAGCAGCAGCCTCAGGAAATGAGCAGCTCGGCTGAGTGAGGTGCCACCTCCTTAGCAGGTGCACGGCGTTTTGCAACCACCTTATATTTTTGTGCAATTATGAATAAAATAACCTAACACTCCAGGCTGTCAAGCAAGTAGTTGTTTAGCTTATCTACGACACCCAGATTATATTCATAATGCAACCACATTTGTTACTCTTTAATTTTGGTCCAAGTAGAACTCAGATGTACAAATTAACCAGCAATTAATCTCTAGAATCAGACTCTGATCTAAAAATTTCAAATTATTATGCAGTGTCTCTTTCCCCCTCTGCTCTTTTCATTGTGCATTTTAGAATTCAGAAAAGTAACCAGAACTAAAGTGCCTATCAGTGACCTTTCCAGATCTACTTCAATATTTGTAGTGTGCTTTCTTTTCATCTTTGCTGTCTGTCTCTTGGTATTTGAGCAATATCTGGTGAAATGAGAGTGTAGTCTTGATGCTATAGCTCTGCAAGAAATAATAATCTCTGCAAGAAATCCAGCAGAGATTTCTTTTCTAATATTGTTTTATTGGAAGAATTTTTTTAATAGCATTCTTCTTACACGGTTTTGTATTCTTACAGTTTATGAAACTCCATGGGCTACCTCCCCCTCCCTTGATAGTTCATGATCAAAATGTTGGTAATTGACTCCTTGCTGCTCTGGTGATTCCAGGAGGGAGGGCTGTGCAGGTTTTCCTGCTTTTGAGCAGCTCTCACTTGCAACATCAAGCACGGAATAGTCTGTGCTGACACGTCTTACATGACACTTCACTCTCTATTTACTATAATTTAATTTTTACTCCTGAAGGACAAGCACAGTTAGCTAGATGTCCCATGTGCATCAGGCACTAATGGTGAGTTACTGGGAAATGATTTGGCCTTTACAATTTCGATGTGAGCTTCATTCAAAATTAATTTACTCCATCCTACCCAAGTGCCCTCAGCAGCTGCATGCTCACTAATCCTGTCCTCTGCACTGTATTTATAGAACTTTTAAAAATATTTTTTTAGACTATGCTTATTTTTGCAGAGCATAAAATAGAGAACAAGTGCAGTTCAAGCCTGACAGCCCAACCACAAAAACCTCAGAAGATAATCCTTCATTTTTTTGCTCTGCTTTCTCCAGAGATAACCTACTTCCATTTTCAGCTATCCAGCAGAATAGCCAGACTGAGTACTAAATTCAGGGGGAAGCTTTAATTAATGAAGGCTTGAGCACTGTGACTAGACAGCAGATTCCATCCATTAATTTGGAATAAAACTTCCAGGATTTCTCTGGAAGTTTCCAAACCATCTGTCAAAAGTGTTCCTGTCTCTAGGCTTGGGAGAGCCTGGATCATTGGCCAGAGGTGCCTTTTCCATGGCTCTGACCAATGGCTTCACCAAATCAGGGGTTTGTATCCAGCTTTGAGAGCAGGAAAAGTCATGGAGTTCATTGAAGGCAAGGGACCAAGGCCAAGCACCCTTAGTGTGACTCATGGATTTCCATGGGATTACAGAGGGATGGAAATAAACCACATTTACCCCATTAGGTCACCATGCTAATATCATTAATCTGTCAGGGAAAGATTGCTCCTCCCATGCTGAGATTTCAAGTAGAAGGATAATTTGCTCATGGGGGTACAAGGAAGGTAGAAGGAAAAAAGTGAAATAATGGTAAGAACTTGAAGAAACAACATCAAAAAAATTAATATCCTGATTTCCCTTAAAAAGTCCTCATGAATATCACATATAGACTCTTATCAGTATAAACCCTCATCAATACATTTATCATTTATCTCTTCATCAACACAAATTCTTTTATACAGATAACCTTCTACCCATGATTTTCATTTGGTAAAAGCTGTAACAAAATTTTATTTGGCTTTGGATGACTTCAGAAAACCTAACTCTCACATCACATAAGGGATTTGTGCTTAAAGCATGCAAAAAGCTTAGCTAGGCCCATCTCCGCTCCATAAAACCTGTCAGAGTAATATTAAAAAAATCATAAAGACAAGGTTTGAATAAAAATAATACTATCACTTCCTCAAGCTCTAATGAAATTTCTTAGTGAGGGGGAGGAAACCCATCTTCTCTGTGGTAAGGGCACTCAGCTGGAAGTGGATCTTGGATGGGCTTTGTACTTTTTCAGTGAATAATGAATTAAAGACAGAAGATGAATAATGAATTAATTTTAAATCAGAAGAATTCCATGAAGCAGGAAGAACAGCTTATGACTTCCTCCTTCAGGTAAGTGTCCTGGGCATTAGGCTATGGAAGTAACCTCCCATTTCCTCTCATTCCCACAGCTTTAATGTCCCATTCAGCAAGATCTTGTTAGTTAACAGCCTAATTCCTGCATAAATCAAGATCTAATGCTGTGGCTGACCTTTGGGAGTGACTGCAGCACACCAGTCAAGCACAGACAGGAAGAAATTCAGCTTCTCACAGGTTGGCAGTAATGAATTGCATAGGACCATGATGCTGTGCACCTGTAGATTTTGTTCATTGTTCAAGTATTTTAGAAACTCACAACTACTTTATCATATTTTGACAGTTTCATCCAAGGCAGTCAGGCTCTGAGAAAATTATAAAATCTAACTTTAATTAAGAAAAAAAGAAAAAAATAAATATGAGTACTGCCAGAATCCAAAATGTTTCAGAATCTCTTACCACTGAGGTGACAAGACAGCACTCATGCTCCTCCTGTTGTAAAACCACCGACCTTTCCTTCAAAATAATATCTGAGACTAGAGGCAAAGTTTTGCAAGGCATGGATCCTTAAACTTGTTTGGGCATTTACAGATGTCTCTAGCTTTTATGAAACTCCAGTTCTTCTTTATATGTAACTTTGGGTGTTTGAATATTGCTAAAATACTGCTTGGCTTTCATGGACAGTAAAAGCATATGGGTAAAAGCATATTGCCATCTTGCTAGAGAATTTTTTAGAGAGGTTTTTTTTTTCAAGATGAAGCAACTGAAAATTCTTGAGCTTACTGAATAAATCATGCATCTAAATTGGTTTAAATCTCAATGGATGATTAGCAACTGAGTCTTGGACTGGGAGACACCAAACTCTTCTGAAGGAAAGAGAGGCACACAAGGCCACACCAGTACAGTCCTTCTCAGTTTGCTTTAGATAATATTCATTGGACACTGCACCTGCACTTTCTTATGGAGCTTGATTTCTAAAACTTCCAGAGGATGCTGAATAAAAAACAACCAACAAGTAAATAGCTCAACAACAGAAGCACCAAATTAAGGTTGCCATTTGGTCCTGCATCCCTGCTAGAAATCCCTGCTGCACTGTGGAAATGGGTGCAAAGGGGAAAAAAAAGACTAAAACTCTGTGGTTTGGTCCACCACTATCTTGTTTGATTTAACAAGCACTTTCACTTCTCAGCTGCTGCAAACATTAAACAAGAACCATGAAATCACTCTGGGGAGTGTGGCACTTACATCTGCACTGCTTTCTTGCATGGCCAGCTTCTGTGCAGTAACAAAGTCAGAGAGTGACCTTTTCATTCGCTGCTTTCACTCTTTTGGTCAAAATCTGATTTATATTGAGTTACATTCTGAAGGGTTACATACTTGAGGGCATATCACTCTACATGTTGAAAAGTGAACTTCCACACCTTTCCCTATTCCTCATCCACACAACACTTCCAACATCTGTACACTAGTAATTCTTCCTTTAACTACAGTTCCCTTGTGAACCCTAACTCTGCAGATTTATCCATCTAATAAATACACTTTTAAAGAGTGCCAAAATGTATTAAAACTGAAACAAACCAGCAGTAGCTACATGTAGCCCAATTACTGAGATAAATGTTATTTGGGAACATGTATCACAGTTACAAGAGCAAGCGACATTCAGTATTCTTCCTGTTGATATTGGCTGTGGGCTGAGCTCAAAGAGGCTCTGCCAACAGGCCCCCAGGCAATCTGCAGCTGGGCATCTTTCCTTCCTTAGGGCTGAATTATCCATTTCTTATGGATCAGCTGGGCCAAGCTCTCATACTGGCTCTTACAGCCCAGACCATCCCCACAGCAGCCCAAGGAGCAGTTGGGTGCACGTGACCAAAGCCCACGTTTGTTCTAGGCAGGAGCTTGTTGTTTTGACAGGATTTAATTATCTTGATAATCTCATTTGTGCCATGACTGAAGCAATGACCAAACAGGGAACAAACCAAAAAGACCAAGCACTGGGACATGCCTACCCTGCATCCCTTTGGGAGGGGGCACTCAGAAGAAGCTCACTCACACTGACTCCAAACCCTTGTGCAGAGCACAGCAAGGACAGACCTGATCTACTGAGGCTGGCAACACAGATGCACAAACCATTTCCTTTCCATTTCCAGCCCATTGCAGAGCTTTCTTCTGCATGGGGAATATACCTGCAGTTAAATACAGCCATGCACACAGAGTACACCTGCAGTTAAATACAGCCCACCTGCAGTTAAACACAGCCATGCACACAGAATATACCTCCAGTTAAACACAGCCATGCACACAGAATATACCTCCAGTTAAACACAGCCATGCACACAGAATATACCTCCAGTTAAACACAGCCATGCACACAGAATATACCTCCAGTTAAACACAGCCATGCACACATTCTCACACAGACATATTACATGGACAAATAACTGATACTGGGTGGTAGAAGCATTCTCAGCATTGTTTGTGATGCTCAGAGTTTCCTACAGCTCATTCTGAGCCAGAAGGATTCCTCGCTTGCCTGCTGTAAGCGCTCCCTCTGCTGTTGTGAAGAGGAGTGACCAGCAAACATTGCTCCATCAGCCTGGCATCTTTCTCATCTTCAAGAATTCCATCCTGAGATAACTTTTCACGTTTATTTTCTCCCTAAGCAATTTCTGTCTCAGCCCAGCCTCACAAAGTACTGCTGGTATCATTTAGAACAACAATACATCTAAGGAAAAGTAAACCCCATTTGCCCTATAAAGCTTTTTACTATTCCTATTAAGCTTACTGCAGAACTCACTCACTGATTTCAGTGTGGATTAGAAATCCAAAGACTGAGTTGAAAAAAAAAATAAAGGTGATGAAATTAATGACACAGAAGAGAAATAGCATGTATTTTAATTTAAAAGGTTTAAAGGCCAAAATCCCCGCTTGCACTCAAAACCCATAACATCAACAGGATGACAGAGGAGCTGCAGGCACAGAGTCAAGGGCAGTTTATTGGAGCAAGACACAAAAAGCACACTGGATGCAAATAACTATGTGTGGACGCAGGAAACCTAATTTTTAGAAATTTTGTCTTTAAATTTAAGCCCTTCTCTAGCTCAGCCCAGGCAGACATGTGTTAGCTTGCCTGCAGAGTGGTTTCCTGGCACTTGCTGCCCATGGGATTTGCTGCAGCTGTCTGCCCTTGGCCTGGGCTCCTGCTGCCTGGAGAGCTTCTGCCCCTGGGGCTGGCAGTGCAAGGAAAAGTCCCTCTGAAAACTTCCAGGCCTTGGAACCAAGCAGAACACTCTGTTTATTTGTGTGTCCTGAGCACCAAGTGCTGCAGTTGCAGCTTGTCCAAGAGTCAGCTCATAGAGGCTCCCCTGAAAGCCAAGTGCCTGCAGAGTTCTCTCCATGGAAAGCTGCCCAAGGGAGCACTGGAGCCAAAGTAATTTGTAGGCTGGAATCAGAGCTAAGTTAAGATTGCACGTTTCAAAGTTTGTTATTAAAATTTTGTTGTGTTTTCTTTTTTTTTTCCTCATCTCTTCCAACAGCCCAAACTCGTATTTTAGGTAAAAAATCTTTTTGAGGTTAAAACCAGCCCTCATAAATGAAAATTGTAGTTTTCTAATCCACAGTTGACTGAGCAGTGAATCAATGCAGTGTTAGGACAGTTTTCCAACAGAAAGAAGCAATCATCTGAAAAATCAGCCAGCAAGAATTATTCTGTATTTGTGTATAGTTACCTCTCCCTTTCCCTGCCATAAAGCCACACAATGACCTTGACTGATTTCCCTGAACACTGTGGGAAGACTGGAGGTGATATTGATATCCAACCTTTTCCTTGAAAACATGGATACAAATATGTATCCATATATAGTATCCATGTATAATATCCATGTATAATATCCAACCTTGTCCTTGAAAACATGGATACAAATATGTCATATCCATGTATAATATCCATGTATAATATCCAACCTTTTACTTGAAAAGTAAATGGATACAAAGAACATTTTTTTTCCTGTAAATAGAAAGGTCCTAGAATGACAATATCAAGAAACACTAGAAGAGAAGATAACCTGAAAATCCTCCCATAAAATGAGAATATTTCCCTGAAATACGGCCAGGAAATAAAATAAAAATTAAAAATGGTGTCATAACTAAGCAACAACAGTCTAAGGAAGAGAACATGTAGAAGAAAGAAAAGGCCTCATTTCACCATTGACAGGTAAATCTCAGGGGGCTGGAAGTCCTTAGAATATATTGCTTTTCAAGTGAAATTACAGAAAATATAGCATCTGTCATTTGGGAGGAATTAATCTAATTAATCAATGGCTAGAAACAGGAGAGAGCTATTTTTGAGCAGCAGCTACTCAGCGGGCTATAGGAGATGAGTTAATGAACTAATTTGTGGGTTTGATACCCAGGGATTACATCGGCAATGAGATCTCAGCACCCAGAAATAGACCTTTGCATTATTGGGGTTTTCAACAGCATTTAATGTCAGTTCTTCCAGTACTTGGATTCTTTTGGAAAAGCCTCAAGCTGTACTTTTTCATCTGTACACAAAGAAACAGATTGAAGATTTCCTTGTCAGTTTTCACAACACACAGAACAGCTGAGCTCTGCAATTTCAGTTCCTTTAGAGAAAGGGCCAAGGAAGAACCTGTGAAAACGGATAAAAATGGACTCCATGTGCATGGCTGTCACAGCAGCACTTTATAAACAGAAAAACGTGTCCTGGACGGGCTGCATTCAGTGTGATGTGTGAACTGGGATATTTCAGATTGCTACAGCACACAAACTTCTTCTTTCCTTCCCAAATATCCAAGTGACTCTTCAGCTGTTTTACCAGGGACATCACAAAATACAAAACATGGCAGGGCAGGATGACCCCAGTACCATCTCATCAATTCAGAGTCAAAATTGTTAAAGCCTTTAAAAAATAGCAATAAAAGATCCCCCAAACTAAACAATCACAAACTTTATAAACTAATATATTTATATGAAAAAAAAAATTTAAAACTGAAGGTATTTTTTAAGAACTGAAAAAAATCCCCTCAGGCAGATAATTTTTTATGAAACACCTTTTGCAGCATTAGTTAAATTCAGGTTTTCACGTTAGCAAGGTTATACATGAGCATTAGCAGCTGCCATATGAAAATAAAACAGTGGAAACATTTAAAAATACAAAGACAATTAAATTATCAATGTCTTAATTAACATGTTTTGCAGATATTTTAAATATTATTAATAAAATTTTAAATTAAAATAAATTGTATTTTTAAAATAATTTTTAATAAAATAAATTAGTTTTAATTAATTATATTTTCCTATAGTATAACAGAGCTGAAGGCTCAGATTCCAGGGCTTTTAATCTCCTGTAAGAAAAAACTGCATTCCTTTAACCACTCTTGATTCTGGCAATAAACACCTCACATTCCCACTTGGCTGAAGTGAGGATATCCTTGCATACAGTAACATATTTCATTATCCACTGATGTATTTTTGGATATGACATTTATAGAGAGAGAGAATGAACAGGAAAACAACTTTCTGGAACACACTAATAAGTATGGCATAAGGAAAATAAAATGAATAGAGAAAATAATAGAGCAGCTTCATGGTGCTGCTCTAAGACAACAAAAAACAGCCCCAAAAGCAAAGCAACGTCATTCAAAATGACGAAAATGCAGAAAAACTTTTCATTATGAGGCAGTCTCTAAATTCACCTGAGATGAAATAACCACCAATGTGATTTAAAACTAAAGTAACCAGCACTTATTTAGACACCTACAACACCATTTATTTTCTCTGGGTGGCAACCAAATGTCCTTTGCACTTAGAGCTGTGGAGAACTAGGGAGCAGGGGCTGTGCATTTTACTATCTTAAAATATCAATCCAACTCAAGACTTAAAAGCTGAACCAGCATCCCCTTTTCCTATCCATCTCCAAAACCTGGAATCTTGATTTGTTCTAGGCCTTTCCCATCTCAGTGTCTGAAAAGGGCAGACACAGGCAGGCAGGCAGGAATCCCTCAGGAATTTCAGCAATAACCTTGGCACAGCAGGGCTGCTAATGCTAGCACAGGGCATGTGAGAAAAATGTCATGGGTCTTTTCAGTTTTGTTGATTTTCTCCTGGTTTAGGACAGCTTTATCATTTCAAAACTCCCATAAAGTTACCAAAAGCAGTTTTTGAATCCTACTGTTATTCCTGGGATTAGGAATTCATTGCAGTGACCCTGACTCCACTGCAGTGTTTACAGGAGCACAAAAACCAGCTGAAAATGTATCAGTCCTTGATTTCTGTCACAACACAGAGGTCACAAGCAGTCTGCTCACACCAACTGGAGACAAAAAAACCCCAGCAAACCACTTTTTACCTACTGTCAAGTGCTCCTTTACTTGAAAACTATTTGTTATCTTACAAAATGCATTATTGTATACAACGTAACACTCCTCAGATAGCCCTTACCCAACACAGCCCACTTTCTCATTTTCTCACCAAAACACAGAAGAGTTGAAATTGTTAAAACGGCCTCAGCTGATTTATTCAAGCAGATCCCCATTCCGCTTTAGCTTTCCCCATTTTCGACTCACAAGCATAAAGTAATTTCCAAATCGTGACTCAGGGCTCCTTTATTCCCAATTTACCTATGTTTTTTCTAGTTTTAAAAATCTTTGCCCAGATGTAAACGTGGAATTGATCTCGAGGAATCTGCATGTGGCAAAGCGGCTGTGAGGCGTGTTTAAACTGCCTCCTCAAGAACCAGGACATCGAATTCTGGGATTTTAGGCTGCAGAGAATCACAGAACCCCAGAATATTTGGATGGAAAAGGACCTTAAAGCTCATCCAGTTCCATCCCCCGCTATGGGCAGGGACACCTCCCACTAGACCAGGTTGCTCCAAGTCGTGTCCAACCTGGCCATGACGGAGACGCAGGTAAATCAAAAACTTGGTAGCCTTAGAATAAAAATTCCACCAACAGCCGCCACAACGCACAAAAAAAACGAGCCACACGGCTGGAGAACCCCGCCCTCACGGCGACTACTCCATCTCCCCTCATTGCGACCCCGCCTCCCCCC
>NW_005054341.1:4112716-4126131 GCF_000277835.1 Geospiza fortis | reverse complement strand
CGCGGGCAGCCCGCCCCCCGGCCCCGCCGTCCCCCGTGCCCGCCTCGCCATGCAGATCTTCGTGAAGACCCTCACGGGGAAAACCATCACCCTTGAGGTGAGCCTCCACCGGCGCCGCGCCGCCCGTGCCTGCCGGTGCTCCGGAAGGCGGGGATGTGCCGGGAGAGCCCGGGATGTGCGGGGAATCGCGGCCCTGCGCTGCATCGGGCGGTCCCGACCGCGCGGTGGGGCCCGGTATGGCCGTGGCAGCACCGGGCCTGTGCCGGGAGCACCTCGTGGTTTTTCGGCCTTGCTGGGATAATTAAAACGTGCAGCGCGTTTTGATTCTGTTGTTCTGTTTCGTACTAGGTTGAACCTTCTGATACTATAGAAAATGTAAAAGCGAAGATCCAGGATAAGGAGGGTGAGTTCTAAAGGCACTTACTGATTATTATATATTTATATCAATCAGTATATGTTATATACATTATTCTGTCCTCTGCTCTTGTGGATTGATGTGTGTCTTACACACAGATGTAATTCCCTGCAGCAATCTCGATTTTATTACAGCATGCTGTAGCTCACATCCCTCATTTATTCCTGATTTCTGTCACCATCAGGCATTCCTCCGGATCAGCAGCGGCTGATCTTCGCTGGGAAGCAGTTGGAGGATGGACGCACACTGTCCGACTACAACATTCAGAAAGTGAGTAGGAAGGGCAGGACACAGCAGTGCAGTAGCCAGGAGCTGGGATGGGCAGAGCTGACCGAGATTTGCTACTGAGATTGAGAAATGTTTCTAATAAATTCAACCAAATCAAGGGATTGGAGTAGTGTTGATGCTGGGAGCTTGGCAAAAAATAATCCTTTTAGAGCTTTCCTATGTGCCTGGCACTCGAGATGTACTTTCTCTAGGTAGAGGGAAGAATTTAAATGCTGCAGTTGCCTTGAGAAAGCATTTTGAGTCTGTTTCATGTGCTTTACAAACAGGAATCAACCCTTCACCTGGTGCTGAGACTTCGTGGTGGTGCTAAGAAAAGGAAGAAGAAGTCTTACACGACTCCCAAGAAGAACAAGCACAAGAGAAAGAAGGTTAAGCTTGCAGTGCTCAAGTATTACAAGGTAGGTAGAACTGATGTGGGGAGGAACTTGATAGAAACTCAGCTCTCCCCAGGGAGGGTGTGGAGCCTTTAACTGGTCTGCACAGATTCTGGTGCATTTAATATTTAAACTCCATCTACTTGTGTTAAAACCGAAGACCCACAATCTGTTGCATTTGGGTACTTCTGACACATACCTCAAGAAGTCTGGTGTAGCTGCTGTTACAAAAACTGTTATGCCAATGGAAAATACTCAAAATTATTATTGTTGCTTAAAGGAGGAGAGTGTATGTGAGCCATTGTCTGTTTGTCCTTCCAGGTGGATGAGAACGGCAAGATCAGCCGCCTGCGCCGGGAGTGCCCCTCGGAGGAGTGTGGGGCTGGAGTCTTCATGGCCAGCCACTTTGACAGGCACTACTGTGGCAAGTGCTGTCTGACATACTGCTTCAATAAGCCAGAAGACAAGTAAATGTACCAGACAATAAAAATCTGAACTTCTGTATGTCTGGAGGCTTTCTTTCTGTGGCGCTGTGTTTCTTCTCTGCTGGTCAGTGAGAAAAATCTGTGGGGTGCTGCCAGCCAGCTGGGGTGTGAAATATTTAGTGTAAAACTGAAGCAGCAGTTGGATTTAAAGAATATTGGGTACCAGTTGTGAAAGGAAGAAAACCAACACCCAAAGTAACCTTAAACGTGGTCTCTTTAACATGAGACAGTTCTGATGTGGAAAAACTGCAACTTCAGAGGTCCAGAGTGGGTCAGTGCTAGAGAGTGGGGTGACATGGTGACAAAATGCAGCCAACACACTGAGATACTGCACAGCAGCACTGGGAGGGGAGGGAGGAGATGGCTCAGCTAATTTGGAACCAAAAGATGGTCAGCAGAAATATTTTACCATGCTGGTTTTACACCCTTGGAGTGCTTGGAGTTACTCCAGTGGTTTATCCCATGGTCCAGTGAGGGCAGCTGGTTGCTTGACATGATAGAAGAGCAGAACATTTCGGATATAAAATGTATCTGAAGTGCTCTGATGTAAAGAACAGCTCCTGTGCATCTCTGAAAGTTCATTTAATGTTAAGACTTAAAGGCCAGCCACGATCATAATAAATGTCCTTTAGTGTTCACACGTTAAAATGTCTTTAAAATCCTGGGTCCCAGGAAGTTGTCTGTTGAACTTCTTTTTCTTCATAACAGATAATTTCATCTCCAATACTGAACTCCAGATTTTTGTCCAAACTCAAGCCACAATCCATTCCTGTTTTTACTACCTGGACATCATCTTTATGGTGCTTCAGTGATGACAAACATCCTACAAAGAGAAAATGCATGAAAGAGAGGCCTCCAGAAGAGCAGAGCAGTGGTTTAGTTTTTCCCTTCCTGCAGGATTAGTGTTGCACTCTGTGGCTCCACAGGGAAAGCAGGAAAATGTGGGGATGGGGGCTGCTTGTGGTTAATCAAGTCAGACACAGCCCCTTTTGGCAGGTACATCCTGTGATGCTCCTGCTTGCCTACCAGAGAGGGTGGTTGGAAAAAGCTCTGGGAACAATCCACTGCCATTTGTGACTTTCCATCCTGGACAGAATTCAGGATTTCTCTAGGATTCTTTGCACTGACTTCCCAGGGAACTAGCAATATCTAAAAATACTAAGCAGAAATCCACGTTCTGTGGCAATTCCACTCACCTTTCCAAATAACATCCCGGTTACGGATTAGCTTAAACTTCATTTTTCTGTCCAGCAGCCCCTTGTGCACTCTGCATCCAGCCACTGGAATTTTGTTTTTTCCTACTGTGACAGAGAAGGTATCAAGAACAGAAGCTTCCCCTAAAATAAAAAAGTGAAGTTGAAGTCCACAGGAATCACAAACTGGCACAAGGTAGAAGCAGGGTGTGTTTTTCTAGGAGTGTAGAATTTGCCACATTTTGAGGCAAAAATGTATCAATGAAAACTCACCTACTGTAGTCTCCACCAAAGTTGGGGGCAGCCTGCTGTTCAGCTCATCCTTCAAGTCTTCTATAAGTTTGTAGATAATGTTGTGAAGTTTAATTTTTATTCCCTTTTTATCAGCCAGCTTTTTGATGCTTTCATTGGCTTTCACACTGAATCCAAATATCACACCTGAAAAATGAAACAACTGTCAAGTGCTGACTGCAAGGGATCAGTCTTTGAGCAGTTACAGTGAAATTCTGCAGCACAGGGTACATTTTATTCCTGCTTCTCTTTTAAGGGGGGACCATTTGCCTCTCCTGCTATGGCTCATGGACTGCTGCAAACCTGTCAAAATAAATGGCCTCAAAAAAGCCCACAGAAGGTCCCTGATGACAGAGCTGGAGGTATCAAAGCAGAAAATAACACACATAGCTCATGTAAAGGACACAGATCTCTTTCTGGGCTGGAAAACCAACAAGGTTGTCCAAATAAAGCTGGAAGTGAATCCTAAATGATTCTTGCCCACCTGTGGGCACTGGCACGTGCAGTGACCTCACTCCCTGCAGCAGGTGAGAATTATGGGGTATGAACAGCAACAACTGACTCAGTCCTAGGTCCAGCTGCCTCCCTGAGCAAAGAGAAAATTATTTTCTAACCTGCTTTTCTAGCTTTGCCCTGTGTGAGCATCATAAAGCAGCCTGAGTGAAGAGACAGAGTTTAACCTTAACAACTGAATTTCTGGCAAGAGCTTTCCCAGAGTCCTTCCATTTCTGTGGAATGGAGCCTCCCCTTCTGCACTGGTCTGATGTTCAAGGAAACATTTCCAAGATTCACAAAAATTTACATTATTGATGCTGCTAATTATCATTGAGAAAACAAAACCTGGCTGAGGCCTATGCATTTCAGTAATAATTTCAAAACTGTAAAATGATTTTGAAACACCCACCATTAAACGCTTCAGCAAGGCTGATATCATTTTCACTGATATCTCCCATTCCAAAGTAGACAATATCTAGTTTGCACTCATCCTCACAGTCATAGCTGTCCAGAATGTTCAGAATAGCTTCCACAGATCCATCCACATCACCTGCACAGATAAATGGAAGTACTGCTGGCTTTGTGTAAGTCAAAGACACAGAAATACAACGAATGTCAGCTCCACACTGTGCAACAGAAAGTCTTCTGACATCTGTCACTCTTACAATATTTTCAATAGTAAGTTAAAACCCATCCAAAAAGTCTGTTAATTCAAAAAATAAAGTGGATAAATACAGAAGGGCCAGAGGCTCTACATCTGCTGTCACTGTCAGGTCAAGTTTGCAGGTTTTCAACTATAGTCACTGCTTGAGAATCATTCAATGAGGTTAAACCAGGTTCCTCCTATCCCACTTTAATGCATAATTGTCACTCTCCTCTATTTTGCTGATGCCAAATGGTTACAGCTTGGGACTTTTTTACATATATAGGGTTATATATATATTCATATAGGGGTTGATATGTATGGGTTTTACTCAGGAGCCCCTGGGTAAGTGCATTGAGCATGTTAAGTTTTCCTGTTGCTCTGGCCCGGCTGGCAGCACATTCTCCTGACCAGTGGATGTGTTCTGATGCCCCTGCTCTTATGGGAGTTCAGTAAGTTTTAAACTGATTAAACTTTTGGTAACAGAAGCTGTGTTTAGTTTAGAGCTCTGTTTCAGACTGAGCATTTGAGAAGCACAGACCCAAAGGAGCAGCACACAGACAGGGACAGCACCTTTAACTATTAATGAGAGTGTGTTTTCATCCATCTCTGTCTTCTCCTTAGGCCTTGAGAACATCAGTTGCTTATTGGCCTTGTACAGCGCCGCCTTCCTCTGTCTCCAGGTCAGGTGGGCCAGCTTCTGCTGCTGCTTCTCATACTCCACTCTGTGTTCCTTTTGCTTTGCTTCAATAACTTCCAGATCCTTCTTCATCCTCTCCTGTTGTTCAACATAGGTCCTCCAAGCCACAACTTCCTGTGCCCTTTGCTGGGCAGGAAGACAGAATCATTACCTTTAAAGCACTGCTTCATAACACACTGCAATTTCATCCTTTCACATCCTCCCTACAGGCTCACTCATTTTCCTTCACTTTTAACTATAGTTTTGCTGCACAGATGGCAGAGAATGAGACAAGAGCTTTTCCTCCCTGAGCTACCACATGACTCAAGGCCTATTTTTATAGTATCTCTGCATTGCAGAAGAGAATTATTGTTCATTCTTTCATGTGGTGTTTTTCCAGCTCTCACAACACCCATCTCAAGCTGTATTTTATGCATTTTCTTTTTGTCAGGCAAGAGTTGTCTTTCTCAAATTAAAATACTGATCTCCTCAAGTACTGGATTGTTCCAGTGGAGATGAGGACAGTCCAGCAGGGGAAGGGTGGAAAAGAAAAAGGCAAAATTCAAACCCTCATTCCTCTTCCAGAGCATCTAGCTCAGGTCCCTTAATCCCCACGCTCGACCTTTCATGGGATTATCCAGGTGATTAAAAACTCTCACTTATTTTGTCACTCAGTTCCTTCCCATCCTTGCAGCCATGTGAGCTTTTCACTGAAGAGTTCTTTGTGTACCTCAGACTCTACTTCAAGGATTTCATCTCCTGCTGAAGGGGATTCCTTCCAGCCCATGATTTCCACGGGGGTGCCTGGTGAGGCTGCATCCACAGCTTTGCCATTCTCATCGAACAGGAAACGCACTTTAGCCCAGGTCTTCCCTGCAACCAGAACACAGCCTTTCCTCAGAGTTCCTCTCTGGATGATGGCTGTGGTGAGTGGACTAGTGAAGAGCACAGGAGAAAAATAACAGACAAAATTCAAGTGATGTTTCTCCCTGTCTTCACAGCCAGTGTAGGCACAACACAACCAGAACGGATTTGCGATCCATCACAGGCAGAATATACTGTCCCAAGTGTCATCCATAAACTCCTGATTTATACTCCTGTGATGATTTACTAGAGCACTCACCAAACATTTCAGTGAGTTAAAAAGCCCCAAAATCTGTACTGTACACTTCAATTCTACAGATCAATCCAAAATCTGACATTTGTGAACTCAGCAACATGACGATTTTACATACTAAGTGAACCCAAAAAAAAAAACTCCAACCCCAAAAAACAAATCCCAACCACCCTGTAGAATTCAGATCATTTTTAAAGAGGGCAGAACACACCTTGTTCATAGAAACTGCCAATGGACTAAGATACTTAAGGGTAGAATGTCATGTTACACAAAACTAGTCATTAATTTTGTATGTATTGACTGTTAACTTCATCATTCCTACTTTTTAAAAGACATCTTAAAACCCACTTAAGTTCTACCATTTGAAACTATTTCCTGTCACAGGATTTTCATTTCAGGGATATGATGAATTATGCCCTATCAGTTTAGAACCTCTTGTGTTGCAGAGTAGTATTTCAAGGCTGTGGCTGGGAACACTGCAAAGGAAGTGTTCTGCCTTTATTTACTGAGGTACAGGTCCCTGCCCAGTGTGTCTGTGCTGTCACAAAGTGCAGAGGTGGCACTGGACTCACCCTTTCCCTCTGTCTTTCCGAGACTCGATGATGGTTCCCTCCACCAGCCCCGTGGCATCTGCCTTCAGTTCCAACATCTCTGCCAGAGCAACAGTTGCCTCTGCCAAAACCATCAGGTTTTCCCCCTGCACAAAACCACACAAAACCACACAGAATAAAGGAAGTGCCCAAGCAAAGTGGGATCAGAAGTCCAACCCTTGGTGCCAAATTCTCTCATTGAAATGTGAGGACATTCAACACGCCGGCAAGACTTCCAGACATCAGACACAAAACTGCTGGACTAAATTACCAGTAGAAAAATGAGATATTATTGCTTGCTGGAAGTCTGAGCCCTAAAATACATTTCAGTGTGTTTCCAATAATTCTGGCTCTTACTTCACGGCAAGAGATCAAATACCAGGAAGAGAAGCATTTTATTTTCCAGCTGCCAAATAAAAATGCATTTTTCTGCATATATTAGACACTCATGAACATCATCATTACTTTCCACCACAATCTTACCTTGAGTGCAGAAATATTTACAGCCTGAACATCACCTCCAAACTCTTCACACACCACATCGTGAGCCAGCAATTCCTTCTTTACTCTTTCAGGATCAGCTTCAGGTTTGTCACATTTATTAATGGCCAGGATAAGAGGAACTAAAAAGAGAACACACAGACTCAGCACTAACCTAACCAAAACCTGCTGCTACCACCACAGCTGCTAGAAAAGGTTAGAGCAGGTTAGGGGCATTTAGAACAGAACATCTCACTTGGTGCCTCTTCCCTGAGCAGCCATCAAGATCTGAGCTACCAGGAGGAAGCTGCAGGAGTTACCCATGTAGAGAAGGTAAAAAAATCCCAAACAATGAACCCTGTCTTGCTAAATATGCATATTTTAGGATCTTTTTGTATTACTGCAACATTCAGGACATTTTCAAACATCACAGGGGATGATGAATAGGACTAGGACAGTCACTTCCCAGGTTCTGTGGATCCCAGTCTAAGGAGGCTTTTTTGAAAGGTAAAAACAAGGTTCCCAAAGCTCCCCACTCTGTACCTCCTGCATTTTTGGCGTGCTGGATGGACTCTATGGTTTGCTGCATCACTCCATCCTCTGCTGCCACCACCAGAATGACAATGTCGGTGACGTTGGTGCCCCTGGCCCGCATGGCTGAGAAGGCTGCATGGCCAGGGGTGTCAAGGAAGGTGATCTTCTCCCCAGAAGGCATGTGCACTGTGACAAATGGTACAGCTCAACATCAGCACTTCAGCCAGCTTCATTTGGTGTGCTGTACATCAAGCATCACTCCTTTGAGGGCATTTTAATAATAATGACATGTTTTAGGCAGTCAGGGCATTTTAATAATAATGACATGTTTTAGGCAGTCAGGTAATTGTTGGCACGAAGGTCAAAGGTGCTGTTAAATCCTCAGGAACAACAAAGTGTCCTGGGATCTTCCATAACCCCAAACAGTCTAATATCAACTTGTGCAGACAATTAATCTCAAAGCTCTACATACATAGTTATGACAGGTAACAGCAACAGACATTTTGTGTTATAGTTTCCTTTCTCACCATTTATGTGGCAACTTTTTCTCCCCAATGAACACAGCCTGCTGTGTGAGATGGAGAGGAAATTGCACAGCAGAGCAGGTGGACTTGGATCATACCAATAAAAGCTCCAATGTGCTGTGTGATGCCTCCTGCTTCCATTGCCGCCACCTGGGTTTTCCTCAGGCTGTCCAGCAGGGTTGTTTTACCATGATCCACGTGTCCCAGGATGGTGACAACTGGGGGCCGTGGGGTCAGCACTGCTGGGTCTGCAGGAGGTCTGTAATTGCAGCAAAAACAGGAGTTGTAAATGCAAAAAAACAAAAACAATGGGTCACACCCACCACAGCACTCGCTGCCACACAGTCAAAGCTGCCTCCTCCCCAAACACCTGCAGAAAGGAATAAATAAAAAAAGCCCAAAAGAACAGCTCACAACTTGCCTCTTGACAGCATCTGTGTTTTTTCTTTCCTTTTCCTCTTTCAGTTTTGCTGATTTATACTTCATTCCTGATTTCTGAACAATCATCTTGATGTGGTCTTCATGTAAGATGGAATCTGGTTCTACTGAATCAAGGTTAATGTTTGTGTACAGCAGCACTTCATAAATATGATCTGCAGCAAACAGAAACACAATTAACAATTACATCCACAAAAACATGTGGGACAAAAAAACCCAACCCACTTCATCAGACTTTTCCATTATTTTCTTTGTGCTAGTAAGTATTATTCATCAAGCAGTTTTCCTATAGTTATATTTATCTAGAATTTGCCATTAATCTAGGTACTTGCAGAGAAGAACTTTTTGCAGATTTACTGAAAATTACTACTCTTTTAGCTGCTAGAATCTTATTTTCCACTCAGATATTCATAGCTTACTTTTTCAGTAACTCTAAAAAACAGCTGAAACTGATCTAAAGCAAAGAGCAAAGGAGTGATTCAAGGAGGAAGGAAATTTGATAAATCTGATCACATGCTCCTTTCTTTGGTTGTAGAAACACAAAACTACTACAGTGGTCAAAAAATGTTACAGGGAGCAATTCCAGACAAGTCTTGCCACTCCCAGTGAATCAAAGGACTGTTCTAATGAAACACAAATTGCTCCTGAACCCAAGATTCCTACTCCTACTCTGGATGTTGGGCTGAAGCTCTTTAGCCTTAAGTTCTTAACTCATGGGGGTCCAGCTCTGGCAGACCAGGAGTATTTCCTTCTGGAATAACTGAGCCCCTGGGAAGCACAGGCACAAGGAGCAGCCTGCATGGATCTGAGGCCTTTCTGCTGGAGAGGACAGACAGACAGACATGGCTTCTTCACATTTAAATGGCTGGCCTGGTCATTTGAATGGCCCAAGATCTCTTTAGTCTGCACCGTGTCTCCCAACACTTCCTTTGGGATGGATCCACAACCACTCAGGCCACTGAAGCCACCTTTTCCTTTGCCACTGGTGGAAGGGGTGTGACAAATGTTGCTGTTTCTGACCCCAAAGCAGGCTCTCACCTATGTCTTTGCCCATAGCTTGTGCCAGTTCCTCCACAGTCATCTTCTGCCTTATCTCCACCTCACCTTTTGTCAGGGGAATCTTCTTTTTCTTCTTTTTTGTTTCCTACATGGAATTAGACACACACAGAGGAATATAAACTAAGAAATAATAAAAACAATATTAAAAAGACAATGGTCTCAAGCCAAATGAGGTAAACACATCTTCTTTACTATAAAACCAATTAATTACAATTAATGAACGAGTTAACACATCATAATGAAAATTTCAAAGGTATAACACACTACCCTTAATCTTCTTGCATTTTTAATTTTTCAGAACAAGGACAAAAACCAATAAAACAATTTCCATTTTTGTTTGTAATAATTTCCTCCAGTGTCAGCAAAAATTCATGATGCTACTAATCTAAGTCAGTACTTGAGAGGGAATGGCAAAAAATTATACATGAAGTACATTTTGTTTTATAGATTTATAACAACTTCTCTATACTCATGAATAAAGCACTTTTTTCCTTTGTAATTCAAATGTTCAAACTGAGCTCTTGTACTTCCCACACAAACCCAGGGATTACTGGATGTCCTTAATTACCTCCTTTGTGGCTAGATGTCTGCACTGTGACAAGGCAGCACTGGTTAATCTCTGTTTTGGCCAGAGCTGTGGATGCAGAGGGAGGGAGCCCATGGGATGTGCAGACAACTCCACAGGCTTCCATCGTGCTCCACACACTTTCCTGGAGGACAGGGCACGCAGCTGCTGGCAGGCACCACGGAGCTGCACCAGATTTTCAAACCTCAGCAGCAGCCCTTGGTTCATTTCCCCACTGCAAACACAAAGCACACACTGAGGTCAGCCTTGAGGCTCCAAGATCCTCCTTCTCAGGACAAAATCTACAGGAACACCAGGCACAAATGTTATGTTTCCAAACAGGCTTTTTAACACTGGCAAAATTAAACTGTTTGGGAACTGTTCCAGTCGTTCTATTTCCTTCTGTTCTTCACCTTTCTCCACTTCTCTATTGCAGATACATGGATCTACTAAGAGCTTACAGATCTTTCATCGTTCTCCACTGATCTCTAATATAAACCATTAATTCCCCCATTGCAGGTTCTTCGACGTCTCCTACAAAAACCCCACATTTGCACTCCTCATACTATACTGACAGAATTACCCAACCTCTCTAAACCAGCAAAACACACCTGCTAAATGCCCTTCTCTTGAGCATTTCAAGACAAAAGTGCCACTGAAAGGCCACAGCACGGCAGTGACACCAGTGCTGACGTGTGCTCAGAGACCTCCAGTGAGGCTAAGCCTTGGCTCAGCAATTAAGCTTTTGTCAGATCATCCCACATCTTGTTTTAACCATCTTAACTTTGGTTTGAGTCGTTTTGCCAGTTATCCCGTACAATACCCTGAGCTTCTCCTGCTGCCCAGAGCTGCCTGTTCTGCCCTGGCACAGGGTCCCCAGAGAAGCTGTGGCTGCCACATCCCTGGAAGTGCCCAAGGCCGGCTTGGACGGGGCTCCCTGGGACAGTGGAAGGTGTCGCTGCCCACGGCAGGGGATGGAGCAGGATGTCTTTAAGGTCCCTCCCAACCCAAGCCATTCTGTGATTCTGTCCGGCTCGGGGACGGACTCTCTGTTCCTTCCGTGTCCCCACTCACAGGTGTCCTTGTGTCACCCTCCCCAAGGCAGGGAACGCTCTCGCTTCCTCCCAGAATGGCTGCGGGCCCTTTAAAACCTCCCTTGCACCCTGATTCCTGCAGCAAGGAGCACATGACAAACTTAACCAACCAGACCCAGCTATTTTGGTGGGGTTTTTAACCCTAAAGAGAACCGCAAAGGGGCTGAATCGGTAAAGCCGAGGGAGCGGCGGAGCTGCCACAAGACGCTGCCCACACACACACAAACAACACAAGGTCAAGGCGGCACTCCCCCAGCTCACAGCAGCGAATCCCAGCCAGGCTCTGCCTGCGGAAAACCCTTCCCAGCTCCCGGGGCGGAGCAGCGACATTCCCACTCCTGCTGCTCTCCTGCCCATGGCTCTGCCTGGTTAATACCTGTCAGCTGCAGCCCGCTCTCCCCGCGAGGGCAGCGCCTTTCTCCGAGTCCCCGGGTGCCGGCCTTGACAGCCCGAGGAATGAAGGAAGGAATGAGGGAGGAAAAGAGGGAAGGGAAGGAGGGAAGGAAGGGAAAGGGCTCCGCGCCCCCTCTGCACCTCACGCCTGGCGCTCCGCTCTCTGCGCATGCGCCGCCAGGGGGTGCGAGGGAACTGCGCAGGCGCAGCTGCCCCCCAGGGGCTGCCCGGCCGGGGGCGGGGCCTCGCCTCACGAGGGGCGGGAAATGCCCTGAGGGAGGCGGGACACGGACCCGTCACGGGGCAGGGCTTTTCTGAGGTTATGCCCATTCTGGGGTTTTGAAACTTATTTTTTTAAAACATCTATTTCTCTGGAAAGCCCTGAGGGGAGGCGGGACACGGACCCGTCACGGGACAGGGATTTTCTGAGTTTATGCCCATTCTGGGGTTTTGAAACTTATTTTTTTAAAACATCTATTTCTCTATCTAAACACTTAAATCTGTTTTACTCCTTCCTGCCAGGACACAGCAGGTTCCTCTCTGCAAAGCCCTCCCCACCCACACGCAATCTAAAGCCTGATTTTTACGTCCTCTCTAATCTGGCTTCTCTAAAATAAAGGAGTACAGAAAACAAAAATATAAGATGAAGCTCTACAAGTGAAAAGTCCTTAATATTACCTGGTTAATGCTAGTTGTAAAACCCAGGGATAATCCCAGGGGTCTGCCTGATGCTGTGGGGATCCCTGTCCGGACACTGCAAATTGTGTGTGACGAGTAATGACTATTATTTCCTTTACATGTCTGAGCTTGTGTATTTCCCAAAAATAGATCACAATAAAAAAATTAAAATAATTAAATACCAAAAGTTGTGCAAAGCACATTAAAAGCAGCGTTCTAGCACAGAAGACATGCTGGGAAGGAAGGGCCACTATGAGGGCAACACATCCTGGGACTGACCTGAAAAGCGTTTTAATGCAAAGATAGATGTAGCGTGTGAAATGGTCATCAGAATTTGCTGCAAATCTGCTTTTTGAGTTGATCTTCCATTGGATGCTGCCTGGAAATCTTCCTGTGCACTGCTGTAAGGCTCTGGGAATTAGCGTGGGATCATATTTTATTCACATGTCTCTTCACTGCAGAGTCATACTGTTTTAATTTAAAGCTTATTACAGATTGCCCATTTTTCTGAAGGGCCAACTGGAAACAAATAATTTTTGATGTCATAGGTCAGGGTGATGGTTTGGGTTGTAAAAATATTTTCCAACTGTGTGGCCATTAATGTTTGGCTCTGTCCCTTAGTTGCAATTCTTGATTATTATTGGTTGATTTAAAAAAATACAAATGATGCAGTTTTTGTTTATAGGGGGTATAATGTATTTTGATTATCTTTTTAGCTTTTTCATAACTTTCTTATCTAGCAGCGTTTTCAGCAAAACTGTGGGCAAGGAGCACGCCAGAACCTGAAATTAGAGTAACAACATGTACAAAAGGATTAATAGGTTATCTGCTTGAAACCAACATCTGAACCAAATACAGTCCCCGCGGAACGTGTGTCGAAGCAATGCGTTAATGTCGCTATTTGGGAAGGAAATGGAACACGGAATCTATTGAACCGTGCGGGAGGGGAGGCTCAGGCGGGATGGGGACATACTATATCCACATCCTGAACCGCAGGGGGGTGTTCCTTAGCAAAGTCGAGCTCAATTTTGATGGATTTGCCGGTTCTTTGGGGCAGGGCGCTGCCGGGGGCGGAGCGGG
>NW_005054341.1:4108874-4112651 GCF_000277835.1 Geospiza fortis | reverse complement strand
CAGTGAGGAAGTTCTCGAAGGGCCTGGCACAATGGCTGGGGACGTTTTTTGGTCGCTTTGACTCTGCCTCCAGATCCACCCCCTTTCCCCCGTAGTCTGAGGGGCGGCTCGCCCACTTGTTTTCCCTGAAGTCGGCGGCATCCAAGATGCTTTCCAAACTTCTGCTCGCTTCCAGTTACAAGCCACGTCATTCCACGTGTGTGGAGCCGCAAACGGGAGCGCTCCCAGCGCTGCCTTTAGAGCGAGGCATTGCTGCACAACCGAGACAGAAATAATTCTGAAAGTGTGCCGGAGCAGTTCGTCACATTTTATTCGTGTTCTGTTAAAATTCCTTCATAAAAGGGTACAGCTTTTAGGCCGAGTAGAACATTCAGCATTTTCTAAATACTTAACAAAAGATACCCGCCAGCACACGACTGCGAGTCTAATGGGATATAGAGTCTGACACCGCACTGCTGCTGTCTTCCAGGTGTTCACTGTTGAGGAAATGATGCCCCACGTCCAACACATGAAAGGAGCTCACAGTAAAAACCTGTTTCTTAAAGACAAAAAGAAGAAAGGGTTCTGGCTGGTGACAGTCCTGCACGACAGGCAGGTCAATTTGAACGAACTTGGTAAAAAACTGGGCGTTGGAAGCGGAAACCTCAGATTTGCTGACGAGAACGCCATGCTGGAAAAGCTGCGAGTGGGTCAGGGCTGTGCCACGCCGCTCGCCCTCTTCTGTGACCAGGGAGATGTGAGGCTGGTGCTGGACGCTGCCCTGCTCCAAGGGGGCCATGAAAAGGTGTATTTCCATCCAATGACAAATTCTGCAACCATGGGCTTAAGCCCCGACGACTTCCTGAAGTTTGTGAGATCAACAGGCCATGAGCCCATCATCGTACACTTTGATGAAGACATTAAGTAGAGGAAGTTCATTTTTCTACTACTACTCAGATTTTTGTAGAGCAAAACTGGTGAAAAATCTCATTACAAATAAAACTTGAAAAAAATGGCTTACTCCTTTTTCATTTGTTTCAGTTCTGTAAGTTTTAGGGTATAATCTGGTGAGAAAAAATACTGCCTTTCAGTTATTAGAAGGTTAACAGCATTCTTAAAAAGACATTTTGCAATCTACCACTAAGTGGCTAGTAAGTAGAAAAGGCATTATTTAAATATTACTATAGTCTTTGTCAGTAAATGGATAAAACTAGAATTTCCAAAGCATGGGACTGGCCTTGAAGGTTTAAATTTGACATCACTAGGAAAGAACAAATTCCAAGTTGTAGGACCTGTCAATACCCCCAGGACAAAATGACTGTCCGCGCACCCATTTATATCTTACTACACACATTTCTTTCTTTTTATTCTTTTTACCTAAAAAAACTCCTCACCTACACTACAGGAAATGCATTTGATTGTCATTGTTCAATCATAGTGTGCTGAAGACAGAAGCAGCAGAGACTCCCTCAAGTCCAGTAAACATCCCATGGCAATGAGCACCCCCAAAACCCAAAGCCAGGGGAGCAGTGAGTGAGGGATGGAATCTGAGGGTGACGGGGGTAAAGGCTTTAGGATGTAGCCCAAGGAAAATGTCAGTACAAACAAAACCTCCAGGGCAAGAGCATCAGCACAGGCTGGCATGAACTGAAACCAAAACTACAGGAGCATGAATTAAAAACATGGAAAAGCATTTGTGATCTTGGATGAATGAACTATTACTATCAACAGAGTAGGAAAAATCATCATCTACAGTAAGGCAAGTTCCTTAACTCACAGCCTTACCACATTTCCTTCATCTGGAAGGATCTGGCACCTTTCTTGGAGCTCTGAGTGACAGAACCCTTCACCATCCAGCAGTTCCAGTTCTCCACTCTGACAGACACAAACCAACCCCATCTATCCTGGCACTCATGTCCAGTGGGAAAGAAGTGACCCAAAAATGCTGCAGCTGTAGGAAGAGCACTACAGAGATGTCCAGACATGTGAGATTTTATAGACTGAAGGGAACATCTGGTATTTAGGAAAACTGTTGATGAATGAGCTGGATTGACAATACCACCACTAAATAAGCTCCACACTGATACATCAGGACGTGTCTTTAAAAGCAGTATTTATCTTGCTCTCTCTCTGCCATTCACTCTCCCTCCCCCTTAAAGTTTTTTTTTCTTATTGTGGTACCCCAAAATCCTTTAGCACTTCAAAAAAATTTGACTTGCCAAGGTTTTTAAATCTGGAATGTTTTAAATGTGACAAATTGTTTGAAGGACGTGCACAATCCTGGAATGTGCACTGCCTGAAGTGTGACTAACTTCATCCTCAGAAGGGATCCTGAGACTCATCTCAGCAAAAATAACTACCAGGCTTCAAATACTACACCTGGCAAATCTAGAATGATTTCTTTTTGTATTTACTTATGAAATCAGTGTCTCTTTTTTTTTTTTTATAATAGTATCAAAATAGTGTACAGTTAAAAGCTACCCAGCTCTACACAAATCACACAGAACAAACTACACATGGTCCAGAAAAATTCTGCTACAGTTTTATCAGTTTCCTTCCAGAAGAAATACTCACTGCACACATCACCACGACACCAATACCCTTCCAGTAACATCAGTTTCCAGAAAAGAAGTGTGTATAAATATACACACACAAAATAAGAATAAAAATGATTTGGTTTGGCATTTTAATAACATCATTAATAAATGTATACAATGGCAAACATTAAAAAAATCAATATGTAAAGGAAATTACAGTTTTAAATAAGAGCTTTTTAAGTTCTGTTTCACACCTCGGTACATTCCTTTAAGGCAGTTTTATTAATATCAAAGCATTATTTACATATACATCATCAGCTACCCCTAAAAATCACACATGAACTCCCTTTGTTAGGCTGCATCATGTCCTGGACAAAATTTAGAAATAATGATAATAATAATAATAATAATAGGTATTGGGAATGTTACTAAATCCTCAGAGACTACCAGAAAAGTAAATAGAACATACACATTGTATGGCATGAGAACCTCCTCTGTAACCTGGAACTGGCAGTGCTGGGGTTGGGATTCCTGGGGTACAAAGCTGCCATGTGCATCCCTGGCATTGGGAGCAGCAGGAACTGAGAGGCTGCTCCCAGGTTAAATTTGGTTTTTTATATTTCCCTTTAAGGGCACAGAGTGGGAAGGTTAAGAAAGGAAGAAGGAAAGGGGAATTGGCAGAGCACAGAGAGCCACCTGACTGCTCCAGTGCCAGGGAACTTCTCTGCAAAGCAAAGCAGCAGCCTGAGAGGAGCTGAGCTGGTCAGTGGAGCGGGAGGGGATCCCTGTGTGATGGAAAGGACACAGCCAGCCCTGCTGAGGGCACTGACACTGCCCAGCAGTGCTCCACACACAGGAGTGTGTGCCACAGTCGTGACAGCGAGAGTCCCCAGACACAGGCACCCAGCTGGGATCCTGGCAGCATTTGGCACTGCAGTTTCCATCTCCTGCTTCAAGCCCTGCATTGTTCTGTACCAGTAACGTGACAAATGGCTCTGGCTGGGGGTTTGAGCTGCTCAGTTCTCTGTCAGCAGAGAGTGAAGAGAACCCAGGTCCTGAAATGAGCTTGAACCCACTGTCATTCAGAGTGAAGAGATTTTCCTGATCTTTATGGCCTTTGAATTGTCTATCATACCCGCTATGCCTTTAGTACAGATCTTTTAGCCCATTTTATCCCAAAGAAAATTTCAGAAGAAACTCATTCTAAAGAAAACAAACAGAAAATTTCCCCTTCTAAAGCTTATTGTGCATGCCGCTTTTT
>NW_005054341.1:4092860-4108820 GCF_000277835.1 Geospiza fortis | reverse complement strand
GCTCACCTTCTGAGCAAGCTGCAGGTGACATTATGCACCTGCCTGCTGGACACTCAGAGGTGACACAGGGAACTCAGCCCCTTACATGAGGAACAGGAATGTGCTTACTGGCTTTAATAAAATAGAACAACTCGTTTTGGGTCTCAGTTCCCATCAACTTCCTCTGAGCTCGCTGCAAATCTTTCCACACAAATATATGCGACCACCAAATGTACCAATAATGTTTGTTGACTTTAATATAAACCAATAATGAACAAAATGTATCTAGTAAAAGATAACCTTAGAGGGAACTGATTGTAAAATGCATATGATATTATTTACATTTCTTTTTGCCATCAAGAAATCTCCTAAGCCACAATCAGCTCATGTCAAAAGACAAACGGTTAAAAAAAAAAAATTAGTCAATACACAAACATCGTAAGACAGTCTTATCCTGGAAATGGCATTTGTGGAAAACAGCCTTCTATTAAAATAAAAGTTATAGAGAAACCATACCCGACAATTTCCTGTCAGAAACATCTGAACATACATATGCAGAGTAACTGGGGAATGTAAAAAACACAAAGGACAAACAATGTCTCTATAATACCATTATCCCATGACTCCCACTTCTGTTAGTTACCAAGCTTTTCCATGGATGTAAACAAATTTTTCTCTTGCAGTATGCAACAAAAATCAGCATAAACTTTCTTAAGAGCAATTTCATGCAGATTATGCTAACCAAATAAGGCAGTGAAGTGCCAGTAGCTGTGAGGTTTTTGTATCTGTATATACAGTCCATTTCAACAAAATTCTACAGCATTTCCTTTAGATTTACAGACGTAAATAGAAACTGCTAGTTTTGGGCGGTTTTGGCTAATTATTAGCAGAAGCTTAAGCAAATCAGTGGCTAATTTCAAAAACAGAAGATAAAAGAAGTTTTGTTTTGTTTTTTTTTTTTCCCCTGGAGTAATTCTTGAGACCTTAAAATCCTTGGTCCTTAGGGAGATGAGAACTGTCCTTTATTCAGTAGATCTTAACAGTGCAATGTGCAATAATTCCTAAGACCATCTACACATTTTCGGCAGTAGACTCCAGTAGAGCTCCTTGATTCAAGGAAGGAAGGAAGGTAGGTAGGTTTTTATTTCTTGCCTGCTCTAGTCACGAAGAATGTAAAAAATTCCCTTAATTTTTATTAATGATTCCTACAGTCGCTGTCTTGTTACTTCAGATATAAAGGCTTCACACTGAGATACTGAAGGACACTTTTCTCTCTGTGTTCAGTCGAAAGGCAGAAAGAGAAAAGAGTGTAAGAAAAAGCTTCAAGTGTAGAGGCACAACACACAGAGTTCAGTCACTAACAGCACTAACAGCATGCACCAAAGGGGCTCAGGGAAGTCGAGAAGAGGACAGAACACCAAAACCAAGCTTTATAAAAAGACAGATTCTGTGGGGTACTGAATACTCTGAGTTTTGTTCAACTCTTCTTTCAGATTTACCTGTCCCTGTCTAAAAAACTGACTACAGTATTATTTCTTAATGGGATTTCTTTGAACTTTCTTCTTCAGGAGATTGGAAAACTAAAAATAAATGTCATTTTTACAGGCAAAAGGCTGAGCAGGATGAGGTTCCCTGCCTCTGGAAGAAGCTCTGGAGAGCCACCGGCCCTGGGCTAATAAGTGAGCGCGAGAGAAGCCAGGGAAGCAAGCAGGATTTACATCTGGTTAATGCAATGTGCTCTGGGGCTGAGATGGAATGCTGTTAGTTTGTTGTAAATGAAATTCATCTCATTTACAGGTTGGGCAGGAAACTCACCACTTGGCCCACAGCTCAGGTAGTGGGTAATAGAATTAGGAGCTTTGTTGCTCCCTAGACCTGCTTTTTGAATTTCTGCTTTCTGGGATAGCTTCCACATCTGCAGAGAAAAGCATTTCAGGTTATTCATTGTGTTTATCAGGACATGAAAAAAAAACCCTCATGCATTAAAACACATTCTACTCATTAGGAGAGCAAAAGGATACATGAACACTTCCTGGTTGTTTTTAGGAGGAAAGGACAGAGGAGAGGGACAGAAGAAACTCACTGCAAGTGCCTGCTCAGCTACACTCACTGACATTCATCTCAGCATTTACAGCAGCCAGGTGTTACTCCTAAAGCCACAGTCAGACACATGTCACCTTTAGCTACACCAACCCTACATTTCTGCATGAATGGAAATAAAAAGCAATAATGAGGTGCAATCATAGCTGACTGGCCCTAGCAGAGAACTTCTTTCGTTGTGTTTTGACCTGCTGCGCACCGACAGAAACGTTCACACTCAGCTCCACAAAGCACAAAACTGTCTTTGCATGCAACAGCTCAAACATGCAAAATGCAGATATGAACTCACCAGTCACTGAAAGCAAAGCATCAAGCAAACCCTGAGCCAGGCAAACCTCAACTGTGAGCAAACGGCTGAGCCTGAACAACAAAACCTTTCTGGGCAGCAGCCACATATTTAGTGTTTATCAGTTTCATGCAAAGTCCTAACTCAGCACTGCCCAAGGCAGCAAGAACCAAGGAATGAGCAAGGGCTCCATCCCGCCATGCACATGGGGCAGAGGAGCAGCAGGGATTGGGAATGGAAAGAATTCCATGGAACCTTCCACTACTTGAACATAGACAGACATCCACAAACATCCAAAAAGTGAAGGAGAAAAAAGATCCTTCTGTCCATGACAACATTTTCTTTTTTTCATATGTAACAAACAAATGTTGGTAAGATGTTATTCAGAGCCATTAAACACTCTCTTGCAGAACATTCTGCTGCTGCTGAACTCAGTGGAACAAAACAAGTTATTCTCCTCAGAACTGAAATGCAATTCCTTGCAAATTTATAAATCAGAGCAGAGTGGCTTGAGCTGGACAAGGTTAGTGTCTCCAGCTCCAGCAGACTGGAGACACTGGTGCTCCAGGACACTCATGCCTGGCAATTCCAAAGCCCTTGGGGTTTAAGAGGGAAGCTGAGGACAATACTGGAAGTTTTTGTAGGTGTGACTGCCTAAGAACCTAAGCAAGAGGAGGAGGCAACACCACACCTGAGGCTTCTGCAGCCAGAGCTGACCTAAAGCAGGTACAAACCCTGTTCTAAGCAGTGGCTCTGCAGGGCACAGGGAAGAAAAGCCAGACCCTGGCAGCTCAGGATGAGTTTGTATTAAGGGCTCCCTAGAATTGTAATTCTTTAAACGACTTGCAAAATGCCTTGTGCACACATCACTTGGGATGCTGGTGCTCCTCACCTCCAACCTAATCCCAACACAAATACAGATGAACTGAAGTCAAATGCATAACCCAAGACCAGAACACTGGTCTTGCTCTGTGAGAGTAAACGTGTGAAATTGAGATTATATAGCTCAGATTTTTCACACTTTTGCTGCTGAGATAGCTCCAGAGGGAACACAGCAATAACTGACTGTGCCCAGTCCTGGGAGTAGTGAGAGATTTATCAGCCCAGTAACAAGAAGTGGTACAGACTTGGGGAAGGACTGTCACATCCTCCAAGAGTCATTTTATTCTCCACACACACTCAATATCCTCCCCTTGCTCCTGAACTGCAGGGCTTCTCATCCCAAATAAAACAGAGCCCTTGCAGACTCCCACATGGGATAGCTGCTGCTCTTCCTTGGGAGCTATGGATTCACTGCCCTAATTGGGTGCTAAGGAATTAGAAGTTCAGCCCACACAGTGGTTCTGTGACTGCCACAAAACTGCTGGCAGAATAAATGCAATTGTACAAAACAGAATGTGACACTTATTTTCAATATATATTTTCAATTTTAATTATTTTGCCTCTAGCTATACTGTCATTCAAAATTTTTATAACGTATTTTAGCTCCCACAACTGCCATAACCAATGTCCTCTTGCAAAGAAGTGCTCATGTCCAAAGCCTAGCTTAAATTATAGCTTAAATCTGATACAATTTTAAACTCTGAATTTACCATTGAGAAGTTCCAAGCATGTGCAGAGACAGTGGCACATTAACTAATTACTTTTCAACATTTCTCTTTAGCTGCTCATCTGGAATTTAAGGAGTTATTTGCTTAAATGTTCATATCCTCCCATAACCTTGCAAGCAACTTTGTTATTTTTTCTTTTATTCAACTGCATTAACTTAACATTTTCTGTTATTTTGTTACACCATTTGTTTTCTATTACATCAGTAGTACTTCCATTGACAAGAAAAAATGAATTTCCACCATACTCAAGACAGTTTTTTATTCCTATGCATCACAAGGAGCCTGTTATTTGACCCCTGATAAAACCAAACACTTCACCACAGCTGTACCCACGACTGGAAAGACAAAGCAGACCAAAGGCAAAGGTGGAAAAGGTCATTTTTTCATGACAAGTGCTGTGTATCGTGCAACTATTTATCACCTCTTTGTAAGAATTATCATTGCTGTTCAGGATTATGAATGGTCTTGTGTGTTTATTACTCAGTATGGACAGTAACTAATATTTACTGTGCAAACTAGAGGCACTGAATTATTTGGATTGCTGGGCACTTGCTCCTCGTGCATTTATGCCACGACACGGCATAAATGAAAAGGGTAAGAAGACACTGACATATCTCCAAATGCTTCTTTCCATTAATACCTCATTTTTGAAAGAAGAAAAAAAAGGTTTTTTCCCCTCCAGGTAGATACTCAGTGTATTACTGATAGCCCTGAGAGCTTGAGCTCCACTGCCAGTGCTGTCCTTGTCCCAGAAATGCCGTTCCCTGCGCCGTGCCGGGCATGCGCTTGCTTTAACATGCAGCAGTAACCAACAGGAAAACACCAAAATGTTTGCAATGCGTGACAAATAAAAATAGAGCTTGTATTATAAAGGCATGCAAAATATACACAGTGCAATTAATGTTTCATGCAGACTTTGGTGGGGTTACAATTCCACATTCAAACATGCCACAGTCCACAGGGAACGAGCACCCCGCGGATGAACCAGCAATGATTCCTTCATTGGAGGGAGGTTTCCTCTGTCATCCAGTGGACATAGAGAACACCTTTATGGCATGTTAGACATAAATATTTAATAACACAGCTTTCTTTCATACACAGCCATACTCATACCACAGGGTCTGGTTATCTTCTGAGACCAGCAGCGGGGACTGGGCCTCACTGGGGCCGGGGGCAGGGACAGGGTCCCCGGTCAGAGCTGCCCGTGGGTCACCCTGGGCCTTTGGAGCAGCACAAGGCTGCTCCTGGCTCCTCAGCACTGACCTAAATGCTGACACGTTTGCCTGGTCAGCTGCTTTGGAGGTGGATCTCGGGGGCAATCCACTGATATTGCTGACTAACTCGGTGTTGAGGGATAAGAAGGGCTGGGGCGCAGTGAAGGACCCTGCACTGCCGCTCCCAGATCCGCTGGCTTTATCCCAGAACACACCCGTGCTCGGCAGAGTCCTCTCCCGACCACCTGGCCTTTCCATCCTGGAAGGCTTGGCAAGCTCAGAGTTACCTCCTACAGGACGTGCTGTGAGCGTGGCAGCTGCCTCTCCCTGCGGGCCACGCTCCCCCCGGGCAGGCACACAGTGAACACAAGGAGAGCACACCCGCAGAGCCGAGTACTCACTGGAGCTGGGCGGAGCACTCCTGTCAGCCGGGGCTGCATCCACGGGCACGGGAGGCCTACTGTCCTTAGACAAAAAATCATGGATGCTTGTCCTTCGGGTGCTGCCTTCTGCCGTGGAAATCACGCTGCTGGCACGAGGTAAGGTGGCGTAGGGGTTGCAGTCCCTGGATTGTCGCTGGGTCACCGTCGCTTGGATCTTTTCCTTCACGGAGCGGGGCTTCCCCTGAGCGCCGGGGGTGAATTTGATGGGAGAGCTACTGAAGTAGAGATCCTCAGCCTTCCTGAGGCTGGGCCTCACCGGCTGCTCTGGTTTGAGGGATCGTCCATCTGAGAAATCCCCTGTGTTTCTGACACTCAGGGATCTCACAATCCCACAGCCAGCTGCCGGCTGCTTTCGCAGCTTCTCCCTCCCCGCCAGCTCCGCGGACTCAGACAAGCTCCTCATCACTTCATCTAAAAGGTTCTCTTCACTTGCATACTTCATCTGTGAAAACAGCACACAGACCTTTCTAAATTGCAATTGTTATCTTTTCTTAAGCAATTTTTGTGGACATAAGTGAACAACTCTAAAAGATTTGGGGTTTTTTAAATTTCTCATCTCTAAAAGCAGCATTAAACATTTATGATACATACTTAAGAGTTTTCTGTACAGTTTACAAAAGAAGAGTTTAGGTGAAGAATATTCAGACTCAGTGAAGAAAGACTGCAGTTGTTTTCAAAATGGTACCAGAGACAACTAGGGAAGAATTAAGCTAAAGGAATTAGGGAAATGCTCTGGCAGGAGACTGGAAAGCTTGAAACCCTTCCACCCAGAATGGGTCTGTGAGGCTATCAAAGGGATTCTGGGATTTGTGAACAGCAGCAGACCCGGCTTGATGACTTAGGTGGGGGTTTCTATTTCATATTGCCAGAAGAGCATTGTCTAGTGCTTAAAACCCAAACATCCTTCTCAGGGAGACCATGGGTGAGAGCCAAAAAATGCAGAATCTTCTCCAGATCTGTGCCACCTGCCTCAGACAACCCTGGATCCTCATCCCTGAGAGGCCCCAGTCACAGTGACTGGCTGGCTTTATCCTACAGCATGATATCCCACAGGAGTTTGGGCAGATCTGCTCAAGAACCAGGGATGCAGAGCCAGCAGAGATGAGATGATTTGGGGCTTCTTAGAAACTGTCCCTGATTTACAGAAACATTCCCTTCATCTTACTCCTATCAGATTTCAATAAGCTCCAAGGTCACTTTTGGTTTCCCAGTGCTGTTAAGAAGATGAAACTGAAGCAGAGAGGAGTCTCCTCAGGGAATGAAGTCAAACATCTTCCTTGTGCTTGGTACAGGACAGATGTGACAGCAGCTACTGCTGGACTGGAAGAAGAAGAGTGAATCCACTCCAAGCTCTGCACATGCACTGCACACCTTTGTCAGCACAGGCTGACCTTCCTACCCAACCCAGGGACCACAGAGGGTCAAACTGCAAAATTCCACAGATTTCCTGCTGGAGAAACCAGACAGTGCATCAGGAGACAGTGCCTGTGACCTCTCAGTGCAGGTGTGACCCACAGCTCCAAGAAATCTTTCAGGAATTCTACACAAGTGCCTTGCATTAATTCTGAGCCCCCAGATGGGGCACTGAGTAGTTAAATCCTCTCACACTGACCTCACTGGAGTTCCTCTTGTTGCTTTCCTCCAGGAACTGCTGCAGGGTGACCACTTCACTGCCAGGGGAGCCCGTTTTGGGGGGTTTGCTGTGACTCTCAGGTGTCCTGTGCTGGAGCACGGGGCTGGACCTGGTGTGGCCCTTCAGGTACTGGATGGGGCTGCTGCTGCTGCTGGACCAGGCCTCGTGCTCCTGGAGCAGGCTGAACTCCCCACTGCTGTGGCTCTGGGGCCTGCTCTGGCTGGTCACTGCACCTGCTTTGGGGGAAGGCAGGAAGTATTTCCATTAGAAACACACCAAGAAGCTGTAAACCTCTATAACCCCACTGAAACCTGGATTGTTACCAGGTACAGTTAGCACTCATTCTATTTAAAAAACTAAAAAAAGCCCAGTTGTTATTTTTTACTCTGTAAAATTACACTACCCTGACTTACCTTTTGCAGCTTTTCAAACATGGCACAATTTTTTAAAAATAAAAACTACCTTTCACTTATAATCTGGGCCTCCACCCACATAATAACATATTTCAAGAGGTTAAAGAGACATCTCCACTCTTATTCAGCACCACTGAGAGGCACAGGGTAATTAAATGTTAAAGGAAATACAAAGGATTGAGTGGAAAGAAAATGTTTTCTCCAACAAGAACTACTCAGGAATGCTGCTTCTCCAAAAATTCCTCCTGTTACTCCTAGTTTGTTACAACTGGGACCTGCAGGAAGCACATGGTGTTAGATGCAAAATAAATTCCACAACACCAGTTCATTTTATTTGTCAGGAACTATGAATTGCTTAAAAAATACTGATGGATAATCAAGTATTTCCAGCTTCATGTCACTCCTAAGAAATGAAATGAAGTTTGAACCAAGATAAATTGTTTGCAGTGGAAATGCCTAATCCTGTACAGACACTGGGGCAAGGAGGACCTCAAGGGATCTTTTACAGAAGGGAGCAATCAAACAGATATAAAATACACTATTAGAAATATTCAGCTAGCATTCATTCTTAAATTTCCAGACAAACAGACACCATCTAAGAGATGCAAGCAATGGATATAAAATGAAGTCTTGAGCTGGCAGTGCTCTAGTCTAGTCTGTACAACAGTCTCCAGCTAAAAAAGCCATGAGATACAAAAATACATCAGGGTTCTTAATACATGAAATTTAGAGATTACTGATAAATCCAGCTATGCTAATAATCTATTAAAACCAAAATATAAAGGTTTCTAGCACGAATCACATGTGCCATTTTGTGCAGTTGTACAGCACACAGCTCACAGCAGCAGTGCAGTGCAGGAGGATGCTTGGAGAAAAAAAAAAAAGGAGCAACTTCTCAGCTTAAAAAGCTTTTAAAGTAATTTGGGGGGGAATTCTTATTTTTCTTATTATAACAATGTTATCCAGGTTAGATTTGATTTAAAACAGTTGGTAACTTAAAAACTACCACCACGTTTGTAATATTTACTAAAACCATAAAATACCTGTGCTTTCATATCTGGGGAATGAAGGCTGTGAAACACTCAAAGAAGCACAGGTTGTGCTGTGCAGTGGGAGGTTTTTGGTTGTGGGGTTTTCAAACCTCTACAGATGATCTTACAGAGAAAAGAATGGAAATGAAGCACGGATGTGAATTCACCCCCAGCATACCTTTGACTTCATGGAGTGAAGCATTGTTATTGCTATTGCTAGTGGATGTCCTGCCACTATCAAGGCTGGCTGGTCTGGAAGCTGAATGGAAAATTAGGAGACACCATGATGAACAACATTTTAGCAGAGGACACTGCACCTTCACATTCTGCTGCCAGAATGCTCAGAGGATCATGCACGACCTCCCAGGCTGAACATGCCCATGGGAACAAAGTGGTTTCTTACAGATCAGAAAGCGAAGGAATTTCCAGGCGGTCCAAGAGGACACTTTGGAAAAGGGCACTACAGGAATAGCGAGGTACAGAGGAGAGGAAAAGAGAGAGAGTCTAGTTTAGAATTGAAACTGAGTGCTCAGGGGGGAAGCAGGGCTCACACAGGGGCATGCAGGGGCTGCTGTGGTCAGGGCACTTACAACAGATCTGACAGGGAACCCTGCACAGGGCTGGAATGCCACGGACAGGAGGAGCAAGAGCATCTGCACAGATAAAGTCCTGTACTCCTAAGCCAATACAAGGGAAATGCACTGTTAGTAGCCTCCAAAATGTCTGCTGCTTGTACTCATTGTAAATGTTTATAGCACAGTTAAAACTCCACTTCTATTAATAGCCTATTTTTCACTTCAAAGCTTTGCTTGAAGGAACATTAAGTATTTTATAAACTACAGCACACGGCAAATTTGGGGTTTGCTGAACAACAAACATTGAAAACTCAGGCCAGATTTGGACTTGATTTTTTAAGATTGAAATGCTAACTTCCTTTATTTACTATTAACTCCAAATGGAAGTGAAAACATTTTCCCACTAAAAGGGAAAATGTTTTGATCCTGTTCAGATGCACTTCACAAATACTTTCTACCAGAGATACAGAACATCTGTCTGATGTAGTAGTTAAGAGAGAAAGGAGAATCTGAAGAAATGATACAATACATTAGAGAGATATGAAAATCAGAGAGAGCATGCTCATTGCAATGATGCCATTCACTGTACTTTCACGAATTCATTAACATTCACATCATATATCCTTAATTCATTTAATGAAAGCTCACATCTTACCATGAACTCTTGATCCTGTACTAGAATCATCACTAATACCTTGTGGACTTACATCTTCAAAGGATGTAGTATCTACACACAGAGACATAAAGGAAGATGTAAAATAAAATAAAGTGGAAAAATTATTAAAATACTTATCATTGGTAAAACGGTAAAAATTAAAATGTTTTTCAAAGCAATCAATTTTTACTTAGGAAACATTCTGTAGGAAAAACCTTGAAACATTTTATAACTGCAGTTATTAAACCGCTTCATTATCTTAGCACTGCAACTCAATCATTAAGATTGAAAAACTTAAAACATTAAGTCAAACCAATATTTACATAGTTACATCAGGGTGCAAAAAGCTTCTACCTATACCTTTATTATTTAGCAACTGCTTGGATCTGAAGCCTGTGGAGGAGTTGACAGTGGCAAAGTTGATTGCTGTAGTAGAGAAGGCCATAGCTCCCAATTCCTTCCTCCTTTTACCCGTGGATATATCATCAGGACCCTCCAGATGCTCAGAACTACCTGTCCATTGTCCTCCTGCCAGGACCATGGACTGCACCAGGTCATTCATGGCTGGGATGCAAATGAAAGCAAATGATCAGCGTGGGCAATGTACCTGCTCGGGTTGTTAATTTGCATTGCAAAGGTCGGACAGTTTTCTAAGCATTAAAGCGCCCGCAGCAGCAGCAGCCGGCAGGAGCAAACCACACCCCGGGTATCGCATGCAACAGGCTCCGCAGGGAGGGAGGGAGGGGATTGGGGCTCCTGAGCCCAGGGAGGTGCTCGAAACGGGATTGGCAGGGATCGCCATGCGCCAGGTGCTGTTAGAGGCTCTGCCAGCCGCTTGCCGTGAGAAAATGGGATGAGCGGGGACAAAACGGGCACGGGTGCTCAGCCAACGGAGTGCCGGCGCTGCCACGGGATCCTTGTACAGTGCAGGTTACTGCAGGCACACTGGGGTTTACAGAGCAACAGAGAGAGGATCTGAAAAATACCACAGCTGATGATATTCACCTTTCCTTCCCCAAACTCGAGAAAACTGTCCACCCCTCATTAGAAAACAAAACGAAACAAAAGAAATCAATGCAGCATTCTGGCAACGAGAACTGATGAACGCTCGCAGAGTGACAGACCACCAGAGAGCCTTGCACAATCTCCTACACTTGCTTTAAACAAACAAACAAAAAATTACAGTGACTTCTGAACAAAAGGCTTACGAAACGTGTCATTTCAAAGTATTTCCGTTAACACAGTGCACTGTAAATTCATATACACATGGGGCCATGTGTATATAGACAGCTATGTATACAAATATATGCAGTCACAAGGCACTGAATAGATTATATGCATGTGCATGGCTACGTGTGTGTGCACAGCTGCACACACATAAAGTATTCAGTGCCAAAGTTTTTTTAAAAAAGAAAAAAAAAGGGGAGGGGGGAGAAAAAGTAAAAAGAAAAAGCTCCAGCTCCTTGTACTGTAGCAGGACTTGCACATTGCAAAAGAGGAGGAAAAACAGAGCGCAGTCCAGGGAGAGGTTAGTGAAAAATTAGTAACGGAAGCCAGTGTAGCCATTGAGAAGAAGCTGAACTGTCATAAAGTCTTACACATGGAGCGACGGTAGAAGGCCTTCATTTTGTCTTTTTCCTTCGGTCTGTTCCTCAAAAAGGGCAGTCTTTTCAGTGCACCCACTTTTATGTCATAGCATGAGGAAAAACGGAAACAGGGAAATGAAAGAAAAAAAGGGAGAAGAACAGATGGAAGTTAAATGTTGAAACTAAGGACAGAAATGAATGTCTGGTTTTAAGCTAGGTATGCTTATGCTAAAAGATATCATTCTCCTGCTTCTGGGTGATAATGAAATATGAAAGTACACTGAAACAGGAAAACTTCCATAGATCACTCAGAAATGCACTGAAAATTACAGTGCAGAGGGTAATACAGTTTGAAACTCTCGAAAAAATAAATGTAACTTCTTTGCAGGTGATTACAGAAATTGACCACTATGTAATTTTTACTGTGAAAAACAGCATTTTTTTTGAACATAAAGAAAAATGTGAAGCAAAAAAAGCTGAAAATGAAAGCAACTCTAAGTACAATTTCTATGTTAAAATATGTTCACGTTGTTATTTTGGGGGGTTAATAACTTCTGTAATGCTTTGCCTGCAAATCTAAGAGGACACAGTCTATTATCAGTCTTCAGTTCTTCTATTCTGAGCTCAGTAACAACTTTGGTCTTCTACTGTCTCATAGAAAACTTGCAAGGGCCTTCTGATCAATATAATTTGTGGGCAGTATTTTGGTAAAATACTTCAAATGTGCAAGTATTTTAGCTGAAAAAACACCAAAGGAAAAAAAAAAACCAAAACAGCAAAAGAAAATCCAAATGTGAGTGTTGGTGTAACGTTTTGGGAGGGCCCAAGGAAAACCGAGTTAAATTCTACCAGGAGAATTACAGAGTTAAAATTACAAATAGTATTAAAAGAGGGAGGAGGGGGAAGTCACGAGTTAATCTTGTCCTTGGAGTCAGGAACTCTGCATTAGGAACTGCTGACCTGCCTGGGGTAAGTCTGGGGGCTGATGCCAGGCACAGGGGCCACCATGGAAAGATCCAGAAGGGGACACAGGATGGAATTCCCCAAAGTGGTGATTTCTGCAGAGATGACAGCAGCTCTGGTTTCTGCAGAGGTCTGTCAGACCAGGCTCTGCAGCCCCTTTTGGGAGGTGTGCCCTGCTCCCCCAGCCTGGCACACAGCAGTTCTGCGTACAGAGCAGTGCATATATATCATAGATACCATTTACAAGTGCACATGAGCTACCCTGGCAGTGAGATATTCCCTATTCCTGCCTCTCCATCAGCTCTTCCCATGCCTGCACCCACAGGAACAGGTTCACAAACCAATCCAACCACAGAGGTCATTCTGCTCTCTCTCTACTCTTTGTCATCAAGACAGCACAGGAAAAAAAAAATTCCTCTGTAACTTCTGTCAGCCTTTACAGACAAAATAACTCATCCCTCTGTAATCCTTTATGGAAGATAACTGACTCCTCTTCACTAAAAACTCCCTAACCTTATGAAAAAGTAACCAGAGGATGCTCAAGGACAGTTTCAGTCATCTGTCCTTCCTGTCCATTAACACAGATCCCCTCCAAAAGGGCTGATTTATGGCTCTCAGCAACTGTGCCCACCAGGAAACTCCCCTGCAACCACTGATGTCCTGCAAACCCTGCATCAAAAGGCAAAATGCTTGGGGGGGAAACTGTCAGTAATATCTGCACAGAATTCACCTCAGATAATGTCCTGGAATAGTAATACTAATAATTAACCCTGGGAGGGCAGAGCTACAGCAGAAACCAACTGTTCTTTTTCTTTTCACTATTCCATGAATACCTTCTTGCTTTCTGAGCTGAGAATGAGTGGTGAGTGTTGCAGAATTCCTCAAGCGAGCAGGAAATGTTCCATTTTGTAACTCTCCTGCTTGCCTGAAATCCTCTGGGGAATTCTGTATTAAAATTCTGACATGTTTTTGTTCATGCACAGAAAATATGAGGCAGAAATCTTCAAAATGCCTCGGTACTGGGAGCCCAGAACACTCCTTTTATTCCCTCTGTGACATGGCATACCTGCTACTGGTGTTCTAGTAGAGATGGCAGTTTTCTAAGAGCCCTAATTCCTTGGGAACTTGTTCATGTCTTGAAATGGCCAAAGTGGAAGCCAGCAAAAGATATCTGTATTTCTCCACAGAAAACAAAAATCCCCTCTGTGCCTGCCTTGGGTTTTGTCTGGAAAAGCTCAGAACAGCCCCATCCAGAGGAAAAGCCCCGCACAGAGCAGGTGTCAGGTCCGTGGCACTCACCTGATCCTGAGGGTGATCAATGATAATTTGTGGGCAGTACCTGGGAACAAGGAGGCATGAAAAGCCAAGGTGAAGCCCTGCAGTCAGGAGCACACCCTTCCTGCAGGATTAACCTGTGCTGGGACAGCAAAAGCCCTCCAGGCACCCCCTCCTTCCCACAGGGATCAGACACAGGTTCTGGCCACGCTGTGAGACCTCAGGTGGTGTTCTCTGAGAACAGGGTAACCTGATTTTTGTGCCAAGATCACCTTTCCCAGGGAGATAACAGCTCACCTGGAAACATTTGCATGAGAAAGTGGCCTGTGTTGGAAAAACACAATCTCCATCACCACCCACAAAAGAGGAAAAAACTACAGATGTCACACACAGCAAACACTTTAGAAATCAGTATCTCTGACAGGGAATGGGGGGTGTGAGCCCTGTGTATCCTGGAGATCTCTGTGTCAGATCCTCAGTCCTCCAGCTCAAACATCACTGGTTTGTGCCAGGGAAGGTGAGCTGCCTTCTCCTGCCTCCTCAAGGACACTCAGGACATTCCACCTCACTGGAACTAGCTCCTTCCCAGCTGCTGGAGGTCGGGGAGGCACAGAACTCCTCCAGAGCCAGAGCTGCCTTCAGCCAGCACAGGGAGCTCCAACACCTGAGCACTGGCACAGGCAGGCTGCACTCACGTGTTTGCTCCCTCCTGTAGCTCTTCAGTGGAAGTTGCTACTGCCAAACTGCTTCCCATGGAAAAGGAAGGACCCAAATCCCAGGATTCAGGACTTACAGTCACTCTAGGAGCAGAAGAAGACTGCAAAATGTGTACCATCACCAGCACTCGTCACACTGAGATATTCTCTCTGCTTTGTGAGGCACAAATTGTCTCAGATCTCTGCCTCAGAGACTGTCCAAGCTGAGCTGGCACAAAATGCATCCGAATTCTCTCCAAAACTGTGGTTTCCATGGCGACATGTGTAATGGAGGAAGGTCAGGATCCGGAATTAGATCAGCCCTTCCAGTTTGTGGATAAATACACTGGGATTAAGGGAAACATGAGCAAGGTCCATGGAGTAGAAAATTAATGAGGTCTGAACAGCTTCAAACCTCTTTTGAGGCTCAGCCACCGTAACTGCAGCCGTGGCTCCCCAGGAGGGTAACTGCACACTACAAGGTCCCAAGGATCATGCAAAGAAAACTGTCACAGAAAAGCCCTTCCAGAACATGACATTGCTGACACAGATGCAGATGGGCTGAACCACAGCGTGCACACTCCCAGTTCCCACTGACACACATCCAGGACAGCTCCAGTCACTCCCCAGTTCCACACCACTCACAGTTTGGATGTAAAAGCAACAGCTGCTTTTTAAAAAAAAGTTTAAAAGTACCTGGGGTTTGATGGTTACACTGAAAAAGGCTGAGCTCCCCAAAGGGGTAAGTTAGTAACAAAAGTGCTAAAATGTACCCTTGAACTGTTTTCTTCAGTTATTAAAAAAATACAGATCTGATTTTAACTTTTCCTGAAATAGCATTTTTAGGATGGTTTAAACTTTGACTAAGCTTCTGCAAGAAGCACAGAAGAAGAAAAACCACATCATAATGGCTGTAATAATTCACAGCTGGCACAAACCCCAGACCTGCTGTCTTTTGAAACCCAATACATTAAATTTAAAAGTAGTAGTGCAAACATTGGAAGTGACTGTTAATGCACATGGATTCTGATGCTTTTACATGCACAGCCAAAATGCTTTTGGTGCATAGCTATTAAGCAGAACCATTACATCCTGATAACTTGGCTGTAACTACCTCTCAAGTTGTGAGAAACTGGGCAGTTTATGATTCATGCCAAAAATGAAGAACAAAAGACATAGATAATAAATAATAATAAACAGAATCTGGCCTTATATATCCTAATGGGGGCACCCTAGTGAGATGGCTATCAAATCTTTCAAAGTCAGCAAACTGTGTCTGGAATATTCCATCTAATCACACTTCTGTAGGTCCTCATTCTCCCTCTCAACCACTTCACTCCAATTTCAGGACCAGTAACAATTCCTGTATTTTTAACAGGTTGTGTTTCTACATTAACACTTCCTGCTGCATATCCAAATTTCATCGTTTGTTTTGTGAGATGCTGGGGGAACACCTTCAGACAGAAGGTGTTTTTAGCAACTCAAGGATGTTAGCACAGCCA
>NW_005054341.1:4081985-4092850 GCF_000277835.1 Geospiza fortis | reverse complement strand
AGTCATGCTGGGAAAAGAGGGAGAAACAAAAAGGGTCCTTATGGTGACACCTGACATTCTATCCCAAATCCGGCTCACCTCACCCAGTACCAGCGCCTGCTTCACCTTACCCAGGCACTGTGAGTGTACTTCAACACTTGCATTTTGAGATACAGAAATGCTCAAAACTAGCTCTGCTCAAACACTTCAGGGAGTTTGCAAGAAGTTTTGCCCTTAATAAATGAATTCAGGCTTCATTCCTACGGACTTAGAAACGATCTTTACAAATCCTCCACAACACGCAGTCGTTTCCAACATTTAGCCAAGGTTTATTCACAGAACGAAGCGGTGTGCAGTACTCACTGCTACTCTTTTTGGTGCCCAGGGTCTGCCCATCCTCCAGGGAGTTGGAGCCCACGGAGGAGCTGTCCTGGCTGTCCTGGTGGGGCAGCTGCAGGAATCCCTCGCTGGACTCGGAGCGCGTGGGGGTCAGCGTCACCGACTTGAGGCGCTCGCGGTTCCCGTCCTTCTTGGACTTGATCAGCTTCCTCATCTTCAGCGTGATCCAGTTGCCCCTTCTGTCATCAAAACCACAGCACATTCACTGCATTTACAACACACTGCTTAGGCCTGCAGAGCCAACTAATTTTTATGCAAGGCAGACGTGATTCTGCTCCCACGAATGTAATGGAATCTCCATTTTCAGCGGGAACAGAACAGGCCTGCCGTGCTTTAGAGCTGGTTTATTTTACATCATGTTTGTTCAGCAGTACCTTCTTGGTGGAGATGGCTCATAAAATTTATACTGATCCATTATCTTCTCCTCCAGCTTCTCCTTCTGCCGCCTCAATTCGTTTAGTTTGTCACTGCAAACAGAAATTAATGATAATTCATGCTTCAAAAATGTATACAGGATGCGTGGGCAGCACATTCCTCAAGGAATCTCTTATCTGAGAATTGCCACCTTTTGTGTGGAATTCTCACATAACCCTTGGTTCTTATTGAAAAAGCAAGAGATACAGCAAACAAATCAGCCTTAGGCTTAACTTCATGATATAAAATGGAATAAAATTCCATTTGCCTTTTTTACACATTCCTCCTTTTTAAATAAAGTGCTCTATCATTTAGATAAGCATATTTCTCTTCTCTCAAGTCCACTAAAGAAGCTTAAATTACAAATCTACAAATTAATCTACAATGTGTGTATACTCATGTATGAATATTACCAATCTACAAAGACAGTGATTACAAATCTAAACTTTGCCAGTAGTAGGATGAGGAATAAATATCAATTTTATTCCTTATTTCCACCATCAGTAATGAACACAGTTGCACTGATCCTTTAGAATTACAAATACAATGTTGATATTTTGAGTTATCTGTTTTAAATTTATCATTGAAATTCTTATTTTAAAGAGAAACATTTCAGAGACAGCACACATCTTACATTCTATATTTAACAGAAACTTTTTTAGAGAAATGCAGGTATTGGTGTCACTGCCCTAATCCCAGTGACTTCCTTGTTTTCACAACTCACATGTACTGCCTTTGCTCCACATGGAAGAGATCCTTGCTTTCCATGTTCTGCTCCAGTAATGTTCTGTTCTGCAGCATTAAGGTCTGGATTTGATCCAGCAGGTGTCTGTTTTCCTCCTCCAGGTTTCCTTTCAGTTGGCTGAGCAGCTGTTACAACAGAGGAAATTGCCCATGCATTTATATGTGAGTGTGTTTTACACACAGATAATGAGATTATCAAGTAAATTTAGGTCTACACAGGGGTTCTTAAATCAAACTCAAAATGAAGCCACATATCAACTGATAAAAGCCTCTTTGATGCTTTAAATAATTGAAACCAGTTTCCCTAATATGAGCCTGAGATTGTGTATTGCCTGTACAGCAGGCAAATTAATTAGTCTTTGGATTCACTTCATTATCTATAAATGACTGATACTCCAGCACTTCATATGATTTTATGAACCCATAAATACAGTTATAAAAATATTCCAGTGATTCCAGCCATTACAAGCAGCACAATTCCCACATACCTCACACTGGTTATTCAGCTTTGTTGATGTAATATCCAGTTGCTGGTACTGTTCTTTGAGTTTGGAAAACTCAGCTTCCAATCGTGTTTGCTCCAGTTTGGAATTGTTCAATAATGTTTTCAGATTCTTGTGGTCAGTCTGGAGCACTTCATTCTCCCTCAAGAGCTGAGTGTACGTGTGAGTGAGCCTGGGATGCAAAGACACCATCAAAGAGTGCTGGAAATGAATTTGTTACCCACACTCCCTCTGAAACATGACATTTCCAACTACTCCAGAAAATATACACACAAATTCCTTGCTGTCACATACTGTAAGTTATCCCAGCCTGATTTTCCTAGGAATGTGTTCTGCCTTTGAGCCAAGGACTGCTCTCTGTATATTTAAATACAAAGCAGCATCTCTATGTCACAACTGGTTTCAAGATGCCACTTTTCAGAATAAAAGAATTCTGAAACAGCCAGGATTTCTTACCAACAAAAAACAGGAATGGCCCAAACTTTGGCAATCATGGAGGTTACACACTTCCTGGGCTCCCTTTGTCCCTCCTGGGCCTTGCCATGCCCCTTTGTCCCACATGTCCCCTCAGGATATAATGATTATTTTTGTGGGATCATGAATATTTGGAATAGCAGCGTCAGGTGTCAAAGAAACGTGAAGAACCCCCCACTTGTTTAGGCTGCACTGGCAGGTCCTCAGAACTCTCTTTACCTTTCATTTTCATCCCGAAGCTTTTTATATTCTGCTGCCACAGTTTCATGTTTCTCACTTTGCTGCAGCATTTTGTCCTGCTCTGTCTTGAGAACCTTCTCCAGCTCTTCCAGCTGCACTTTCTGTTTCAGCAACTGATTGTACCTGCAAAGACAATACAACTGATTGTACCTGCAAAGACAATTCCTTTTGTAGAATGACCAAAAAAAAAGGGATTTTGATGAAATGGCCTCTGTTCAAGTCATAATCTAGTGATAGAATGAATAAAATCACCATCACTCAATCATTTTATTAGAAAGCTGTGGAAACCCAGTGCACAGGGAATATTCCTCTGTCTGCTCTGGGGTGCCCTGACTCCCAGGGGAGTACTGACTTTGAGCCTCATTCATGAAGAAAGTTTCCTAGACTTCAAGATAGACCAGAATCCACAAAAGTGGGAAATAGATTATAGAGAGCAGTGTAGGTGTCCCACTTGGTGAAAAATTTAGGTTTTGGGATTTTTAGTATGTTTTAGAGGGAAGCAAGATGGAGGGAACAGGGTGTCATCCTGGGTTTCTTCTTCCTCTTTCTTCATGGGTTTGGGTGGCTTTTTGTAATTGGGCAGAAAAGTCCCCATTGCAGCTCTTTGGGATCAGTTATTGGGTTAAAAGGTTGCAGCTCTTTGGGCAGTTCTTAATTGGATAGTTTAGTCTTAAAAGACCTTGTAATGAGAGATTGTTGGCCATTTTGTGCCTTCCAATGAAAAGCTGCTGAACTCACAGCAGTGAGACTGTTTTACTGATGAGAAATAATAAACACTTGAGTCTGAACATGAAATACTGTCTGTCTCAAGTGCCTTCAGTGCACACCCAGAGAAACCAACAACCAGCACCCCACAGAGAGCCATTCCTACTGAACGGCAGCCTGTTCTCCCGACTACTTACCTATCCTCCAAGTCCTTGTGCTCCACCTCCAGGTTCTTGTGGGCAGCCTTGAGGCTGCCGTGCTTGGCGATCAGGGACTCGTACTCGGCGGCCTGGCGCTCGTGCAGCTGCTCCAGGCGCTCGTGGTCCTTGAGCAGGGCCTCGTAGAGCCCCTTCAGGTCCTCGCGCTCCTTCAGCACCGCCTCGTTCTCGTTCTCCAGGGCCGACTGCTGGATCAGCAGCTGCGCGTTCTGGTTCATCAGGGACGTGCTCTGCGAGTTCAGCGTGGAATTCTCAACCTGCAGCCACAAACGGGGAGCACTCTCAGTTCTTTTATCTCCCACCTAAAGATTTCTTGGGTTTAACCCTGCTCAACCCTCTGGTTGTTCCATTGGCAACTGCTGGATTTGTATGGAATGCCCTGATGAAGGCAGGAATGATGCGTCTGACTCCATGTTCTCAGAAGGCTAATTTATTATATTATATTATTATTATATATTATTATTATTGTATTATATTAATATTACAATATCAATAATATTAACATATTATAGTAATGTTATAATATATAATATAATAATATATAATAGTATAATAATATTATAATATCATATTATATTACAACATTAGTAATATTAATATATTATGTTATTAATATAACATAATTATATTATATTAAAGAATACTATACTAAAGAACACAGAAAAGCTACTCAGTGAATGCTAAAAAGATAATAATGAAAAAAAGATAATAATGAAAACTCATGACTCTTCCCAGAGTCTCAACACAGCTTGGCCCCGACTGGCCAAAGAGTGAAAACAACTCACAGCAGAATCAATGGAACAATCACCTGTGGATAAACAATCTCCAAACACATTCCACATCAGCACAACACAGGAGAAGCAAATGAGTTAAGAAATGTTTTCCTCTTCTCTGAGGCTTCTCAGCTTCCCAGAAGAAAAATCCTGGGCAAAGGAATTTTTTCGGAGAATGTGAATGCCACAGACAACCTCTTCTTACATCCCAGGAGACAGCTCCAATTCAAAATGTTCCAGGAGTATTTTTTAGCAGAAAGCACTGAAGCATGTGATTAAATTGACTGGGATGGATCAAATTATTATTTACCTTTCAAAATCTGTTAAAATGTTATCTTGCTGACAGGGCTGTTTTCCCCTAACACCGAGATACCTTAGAGAAATGGATCACCAGTGATCCTGATAAAAGCCAAATCTGTGACATGACTAAAATGAAAGGAACTTTCACACTGGCATGGAGAATTAATTTTTAAAAAATTCTGTAGTGTCACCATGAAATCTTAATGGCATCCACACATTCCTTCACAATGAGAGCTCCAACAGGAACGTCCATTTAACAGAGAGAGGGAGATAAATAACAGCACCTGGAAGGAACTCCCCATGCTCTGTTCTGTGCTCTTGTGGAACAGCACCAGCTCTCCAACAACTGTCCCACAACAGTATTCATGTGTATTAATACACTAAAGCTTTCAACATTAAACAGTTTTAAAAAGCCCCAATCAACCAACAACTTCACTTTTTGTGCCTCTGGAGAAATCCTTGGGTATCTTAAAGAACTGGTGCTTGTCACCTGACCTGTACCAGCTTCCTTCTCTTTCCTGTGCAAGAGATGAAAACCCCAAACTCCTGAGCCTTCTAATACCCTCGGGGTATCTATCAAGGAAAAAAAAACCTCCATCTCTCACTTCAGTTCCTGCTGTTACCAGGGAACAAATCCCTTCCTGCTGGAACTGCAGGGTTCTTTGTTACAGATGAGAAAGCTGAATCCCTCACTGGAAATGAAGTCATGTCTGATGGCATGGGTGTGCTGGGAAACTTCCCAGGCTCAAGCCTGACTTTGGTTAGGTCAGAATTCCCGGTCACCCTTTCAGACATCCTTTCCCGGAAGAGAAGAATTAGCTGCTGAGGAACAGTTTTGGCACAGTCCAGGTAGAGCAGCTCAGCCTGCACTTCAGATTTAGCCAACAGTTCATCACTTTGATTTTCCTGAACATATTTCAACTTCCACTTGGATTTGCAGTTCATGGAGAATTGTTTTGCCAGAGAGGAAAGGACTGCTCAGCTGGGCATGAGGCAAAAAAGGAACCACACAGATATTCCTGGGGTTTTTTGATGAAGGGAATTACAAAGCACTCAGAGAGCTCTGAATCCCAGCAATCCCCTCTCAGTTGGTTAAATGGGATACTTCCATGTCATATCCACCGGTTTTTAACAACCAGAGGTGGCACAGGGTGTGCACCAATGTCCTGTTTGACTGGAGTGCTGGGCACTAATGACATTCCAACGTGGCAGCAGAAAGTGCATCCATGGGACAACAACATTCTGCTTTCCAGGAAGAGGCAGGAGGAGGCTCCAGGTATTCACCAAATGCATCATTTGTTCCATTTAAACAGTCCTTGACATCTTGATTTCCATCAGCACTCCATCCTTTCTGACACTCTTTACTCCTTCTGCTGCACTGCGGGGTTTTCATCCCCTCTTGAAGGAGTTTTGAGTCTTAGAACACCAAAAGCATTAAACTGATTAACAAGAATATTTAATGTTTAAAGAAAAAAGACACATATTTAATAACCCTATTAAACTATAAGGGCAGCATTTGAATTTTGGCCACAAGAGCTGCAAGACTCTGGGGACAACCATTTGTATCATTTCCATGGTCCCACATTACCTTTTTTACTGCCTCTCAATTATCTAAATTCAGGTCTTCACATATTTATGTAGCTTTCCATTTTCTTTCCGTTTTTTTGAAATCTTCTGTATTTAAGTACCTTGATTTCCCTTGTAGCTATGGCCTTACTTTTGGGCTTTTTTAATATTTATAAAAATAGATAAAATTTATTAGAATATGGTTGGACACACTACTTCCCTGATCTAATTTAGATGTAGAAATACAATAAAATCTCAAGGAATCTTGGAAGACTGGATAAGAGAACCTACTCTACTTCTAAGTATAAAGTCAAGATTTTACATTGGACAAAGAATTAAAACAGATTTCTAAAAATGTAGTTATTCATCAGCAAACAAACTATTTTTGACTGCAGACTGCAGATTATTTTCACATCACCTTCTTTCCCATGTCTCTGCAGGAAGCCAAATGTAATTTTAAAGCTAACCGTAACAACGTATTTTCAGTTTTCCTTTGGAAAAAAAGCCTTTAATTTTATTTTTGAAAGCAAACTAAGGCAGCATTACCTGCAGCTTGGCGTTCTGAGTTTGCAGAGTTGTGTTTTGCTCCTGCAGGGACACGGTCTGTCTCTGCAGGGCCAGGATCTGGGCCTGCAGGTTGTTGTTCTGCGTCTCGAGCTGCTTGAGCTGCGTTTTCAGCGCCTGCTTCTCCGCCTGCAGCGTCGCGTTCTGCGGGTGCAAACCACACAAAACCTCAGCTCCCAGCTGCTCCAGGAACTCCAAGATAACACAGAAGTGTTCTCCAGAAGATGGAAAGCAGCAGGAGCATGCAGAGATTTACAGGGTGGGATAAAACTGCAGAACAAACACACTTCGGGGGATTTATCACTGGAAAAACAGGGACCAGATGTTGCACCTATGGAGGAACAGGAGAGGAACCTCCAGGACTGGTGTAAATAGGGATTATGTAACAGGGATTGGAGAGAGAGCTGTGCGTGCCAAAGGGCAAATCCAGGTTTTCACATTTCCTTTCAAAATGCCTGTCAAGTGCTTTATGGCATCCCAGAGAGCAGAATCCAGCTGCTACACACACTGCATTTAATTCAGATTCTGCTTGGGATGGAAACAAGGTGATAAATTAAAGTGTCTTAACAGCACCCTCATTTGCATTACTGCAACAGCTCACCACAAATGATTACCACCAGAACCATATTTAAAACACATCTTACATTCCTCTCCACCTCGATTAATCTATCTTTAACTTTCAGTAATTCTCTAGTAGTCTCTTGATTTTCTTTCTCCCACTTATTGACAGACGGATTTCCTTCTCCACTTCTTGGAGGAGAATTCTGAACCATCCTTTCCTCTTCTTGTCTCTGCTTGAGAGCTTCATAGTTCTTCTTCACCTGGAATTATTTAGGACAATTTAGGTTAGGTTTAGAATTTTCCATTTTGTACAGCAAAATTTATTACTTTATTACCTGACCATGACCCTTCTCATAGAACAGGAAGTGCTGTTACTGCATTTGTAAATTTGGTTTTTGCACATGTTTGGGGAGATGATGCACAAATTATTTATGGATATGGGCAGTTTAAGCCCAACAAACACCAGACCTCTACTTTCTATTTTATTTCAGTGTTTTTAACTGTACCCCCCTAACTTTTATACTAAAATTCTACAACCAAGAATTGTTTGAATTGATAGAATTTCCTTTTTTAACCAATCCACTCAGGCTGCTCAAGGTAGGCCAGAAAATGTAACTGGAAATGACATCCCAAATCAAATCAAATCAACTCCAGGTTATTTATCCAGCTGACGTTTTCATGGCCAGTGAATAAGCTCAACAACTTCTCATGTCATTTCAACACAGTCTTAAAAGCATTCACACCTTTGTCCTGCTTTCTATGACCTCAATGATGCCCATTTTTTGCTGTCCTACCCAAAAAGTGTAGGAATAACACCAGCTCATGTAATACTACAGAAAAATGCCCTTTTCCTTACTGTTTTCAGCTCCTGACGCAGCTGCTGGTTTAGATTTGTTGATTCCTCCAAACGAGCCTCCAAAGCAGCAATTTTTTCTTCTTTTATTTCCAGAGACTTCTTGAGCGTTGATTCTAATTTGGACTCCAAAAGCTTGTACCTACTGGGCAACAACAAAAAAAGAGTCTGTATTTTAAATAATTATTCCAGGTATTTACCTTCTAAAACGTTCTAGAAAAGACTCATAGCTACATTCAAAAATCCCTGAGTGCTGCAGTCAAAAATATGAAGGCACCTCAGTATCCTCAGCAAGTCCTATGTCAAAAATAACTAGAAGATGGTTGTCGAAACCATTTTTGCCTTTTTGACCCCTCCTTTCTTTTAAAATATTTTAGACCCAGAAAAAGCCCCATTGAGGCACACCAAGGGGGTGCTGGGTCTCTCTGCACCATTAGTGAGTGGTGCCTGCACTCCTCCTGGCTCCACTCCAGCCAATGCAGCGGGGACCTGAACTCAATTAGGATGTGAAGTATTTGGAGAGCAAGATTTTCATCAGTTCCCATTTCCTGCAGCTCCAAGGGGGAGGCCAGGGAAGGAGATGGAGCACAGCCCTGTGCAGGTGCACACTTGTTTGGTGCATCAATGTGCAAATTGCTCACTCAGCCCAGCTGCTGGTATTTTAAGACTGCTGCCACCCTTGATGCGCAAAGCTTCCATTTTTAACCACATTCATGATATTGCAGAGCACCTAAAACCCCCCAAAATGTCAGTTGGAGAGAGAAGTGGTCAGATTAAACTGGATTGATTTAAAACTGCACATCCTTTATGGGAAATAAAACCCAAACTCATTAATACCAAAACCCACAATCATTAATCACTACTAAGCAGTTCAGTCCCTGTGTGTGGCTCAGAATCTGGAGAACACCCCACTCCTCCCCACAGCTGGATAAAATAAACCCAACCCTGATATTCCCCCTTTCTAGTCCTGGCTGCTGAAGGATCCATCAGTTTAGTGAAGGGAATAAAGTGCAGCAGACTCCTGAATGGACAATGGCATCAGATCCAGTCAGGAACTGGAGCAGAAGACCAATGGGAAGAGAATTAATAAGCAGAAAGCTGTCCAGTAGTATCATGCAGCAGGAGGGGAATCTGAGAATTCCAGATCTGACAACTAATTCCCAAGGATTTATGGAATAGTAGGCAGCCTGTGACTAATAGAATATACAGAATTTCACCTTCTTTGAGCTGAAGCAGAGATTTGGCTACATGTAATTCCTGCTACTGAAAAATGACACAGTCCTATAGAAAACAATGAAGGAAAAATAATAATAGCAGACATCCAATACCCACTTACACTTTGAACAATGAAAGATGGTACACATTTTTGAATATAACTGCAAGTTGGGTTATTTTGGATTCAGAATCAAAATCCATAAATCTGTCCAAGGACAGCAAACAAGAGAAGATGGAAAACACTTCCAAGTTAACTCATAAAACCTGGCCAGCTTAGACCTCAACAGAAAGACTCTGAGGTGCTGCCAAAGATCATTCCTTAAAAACCACAAGCAGCTCTTTCCAATCAGGAGGAGGAAACTGGTACATTTTTAATTTCCATTACTAGAATGACAGAAGCAGATGAAAAACTCCACTGAGAAGTAATTTTATCCACAATGAACTCAGCTCTTCATAGCTCTGATGGAAGAGCTGGCAATGATTCACCAATGTATTGTTATGTAAGGAAAGCAACCCAGGTATCTTTGGGATGAATGAAGAAGTTGAGAACAATGGAAAATCAGGATATTTATGGGCTGAGCAAAATTTCAAACCAATCCTAGCTCTCACTTTGAAAACAAACATTGCCCTAAATGATCCTTCAGCTCCACATGGAGCTTGGGAGGAAGCTCAAGCCAGCAGCAGAGCCCAACCACCTCTAACCTAGAACTTGATTAAATGTTGCTCCATTTGGGCTTCATCTAAGTTTAAACTTCACCTTGGATCAAGGTCAGGTGGTTTTTTTATTGGGTATATTTACCTAAGGGCATACCAAATAGTTCTCAAGTGCTGTATGGGACACAGAAATGCTTAAATCAGAACAAATCCAACCAGTTCAAGCTCTGAGAACTTCTCCTGAACTCATCTGGGAGCTGAGGAAGGCAGGTGAGAGCCACCAGCAGAAACCAAGAGGGGGTAACACAGGACCCTGGGACAGAACACTGGCAAAGGGAAGCTGGATTCACACCCCAGGTGTTATTTGGGCTCCTTTGCACACAGAAGGCCCCAGCTCAATCTCCATGCTCAGGACAATCAGCTGCAATAACAAATGATGACAGCAGAACTGCACTGGTAAAAGTGCACAGCAAAGCTTGGCTGGAAGCCCACCCTGTCTGCTTTGCTCCTGTCATCAATTTCCCCATAATCCCTGCAGGATGAGGCAGAGGAGGAAAATGCAGCAGAGGTAACAGATGTCAGGGCAGCAGCTGCTTTCCAGTGCAGGTGTGGATGAGTGATGATGGAGCCACCACCAAGGTCTGGAGACACTCAGGCACTGGGTACTAACGAGCCAGGGGAAGTGGGAATGCAGCTTTTCCTT
>NW_005054341.1:4040566-4081958 GCF_000277835.1 Geospiza fortis | reverse complement strand
GTTTAAGGTAATCACTATGTTACAAAAAACCATTTGTGTCAGACAGGCAGACAAAAAGGGAAAAAAACCTACTTTGAGCTAATTATCTTTTACTGCTGCTGTTGCTGCTGCTGACTAGAGCATAAAACATTTTAATTATAATTAACTGTATCTCCTGACATACTTCAATGAGTCTCTTAGCAACAAAAAGTGGCAACTCACTGTCACAGTCAGCTGAATGTGAAAGCACACCAACTAATTAATTTCCAAAAATATCGAGTTCCTTTTTGGGTCTATGAGTGTGCCTTAAAAATCTAAGAGTATGCACAGAACCCGTCTGCAAAATCACTTTAAGAATAAAAAAGATGTTAATTTGTCCTTTTTGTCATTCTCACCTGTCATCACTGCTCTGCTCATCGTGCAGGAGACGCTCCTTGTTCAAGCCAATTTTCTCAAGCTCGTGGGCCAGTTTTTCCAGATCATTGTTCATCTGTTGAGTCTTCAATTTCTCATTCACCAAGTCCTTGCACAGAAAAAACTACAGTCAGTATTTATAGCCAAATAAAAAAATAAAAATAAAAGAAATAATAAAAATTTCAGGAAAATAAAATAACATAGTCTAAGTTCTAGGAGTGCTGAGACAAGGGTGTTTTATCCCTACATGACTGGAATAATTCAGCTTGAAGTCTCCTTGCAGCTGCCAGCTTTCAGCTGTATCAGACATTACACTGCAACTAGAATATGATTTCCCTGTGCTCTCTTCCTTTCCCTTTAAGATTTCCTTCAGAATTTTTCTGTAAATTTGGTCTGGAACATGCCAGTGAAGGGGAAACATCCCAGCAATATGATATTCTTCCTTTCCATGACTATGATTACAGAAATTTTGATTATCTAATGCATAAAGGTGTTAAAAGTACATGGATTAATGCAGAAAAAGACCCCAAATCAGGAACCCAGATGTAATTTCTGTACATTATACACAGATTAGGATGGGAATGGAAACTCCTCTGTTTACCTCTCTCAAAGTGACCAGGGTTTTCTTATCAATGGTAGCTCTTTTCACCAGTTCTTTATTTTCCTTTTCCAGCTCTTTCAGGCGCAGACAAGACTCTTTATACACAACTATTTCTTTAAACAGAGATTTATTTTCCCTTTCCAGATTACTGATTTTGACATTATTTTCTTCTAAGGTACTATCTTTAATTTCTGCTTGCTGTCGAAGCCTTTTATTCTCCTTTTCCAGCTGCTTCTTATCCTTTTCCAGTTGAGAAGTCTCCTGTTCTAACAACTTATTCTCCTTTTCCAACTGCTCCAGGCGCTTACTGGAGATTTTTAACTCTTCCAAGTTCTTTTGCAGGGTTTGATTTTCAGTCTCTAAATCTTGTAATTCGCTCTCTAATTGCTGAATTTTCTTATTGCTGTTTTCCAGGGCTTTCTGTAGCCTTTGGTTTTCTGTGTCCAGGCCTTGGTAACTGACTTCCAAGCGTTCAGTCTTTTTAAAAGAGGCTTTCATCAGTTCAAGGCTTTTTTTGAGCTGCTCCTTTTCACTCTCCAGTTCCTTATTTTCTAACTGTAACTGTGCCACTTTAATGCTTGTACACTTCAAGGATTCGATTGTCCTCCGTAACTCTAAATTTTCTTCGTCCAGTTGGGAATTCTCCTTTTCTAAGGATTCCAATTGAAAAGTGAGGTTTTTCAGGCTATCCAAGGTTTTTTTCAGCTTTCTGTTCTCTGTCTCCAGGTCAGAGTTCTCTTGTTCTAAGGCCTCAATCTTCTCACAAGTGATTTTTAGGTTGGTGATTTTCTTCTGTAATAACTCATTTTCCTTCTCCAGACGATGCAGCTCGTTCTCTAATTCTTCTGCCCTCTCCCCTTTCTCTTTGTAGTGTTCCAGTTCTTTCCTGACCTGCTTTTTTTCAAATTCTATTTTATTTAACTTACTGCTGGTTTCTTTGATAGACTCATGGAGGATTTTATTTTCCTTCTCAATTTCTTTCATTCTTGCCTCAGCACTGATTTGTGAGCGCTGCCTTAGAGAAGCCACGGTTTGATTCAAGTGTTCGTTTTCTTGTTCTAAGAGTTTAATCTAATTTGGGTAGAAAAATGGTAAAGTGATAAACAACGTGCCAACAAGGAATTGCTTTCATATGTAAGCTAATAAATACTCATCATATCATATTCAACTTTTATTTTAAGTTAAAGAAAATCTCTTACTCTGCTAATTTTTATGTGAAGAATCACAAACATTATTTCAAGTTTGACAACAAAGTAAATCTTCAAATCTCTTCCTCTTGAATTTTAATAGATAAATGTAAACCCAAAACTAATAAAGCACAAATCAAAAGAAAGCTTTACCTACTTCCCAGCAAATTTAACTTTTATTTGTGTTTACCCACGTTGAGATTGTTTTTTCTCACACTCTGTGATTTGCAGAGCTGTGTGTCCACAAAGAACAGGACTGCAGCAAGTTCTGAGCCAAACCTGAGATGGAGGGAGGTGTGGGAGCCACAAAATTCTCTTTATTTCACTTGGAAAAAGTAGAGGTGATGGGAGGGAGATGAGGGAATCCTGATCACATTCAACAACAATTTGAGAAGAAACACAAAGTTATTGCACTGATTTCTGAGTTAAAAAGAACCTTTGGATATTCTGCTCCAAACCAGCTTCAGAGAAAGTAAATCATATTGGAATTATTTTCTTAAGAAACATTTTACCAGATCTACCTCAAGGATTAAAGGCAGAACCTACACCTTAATTTTTAGTTTTTCTTGACTTTTTAGGTTGCTTCAAATAATTTGGAATTATTTGGGCATGTAACACCAGACAGCAAAATCCAGCAAAACTGTTTGGATCAATATTGAAATGTACACTAATAACCCAGTGTAAGGGATGTTTCAACAATAAATTGTTTGGGAGAAAAGCAAAAATGCTGCTTGCAATGAAAAACAGACTGAGAAAATTACAGGCTGTTCTTCCACAGTGAAATCTGAATGCAACTATTAATTACAGATTCTCTGCTCCCAGCAATGACAAACTGCTCTGGAATATTCACCAGAAACTCCTTAACAGGTGCCTAAAAACACAGCTCTGGTGCACCTGCCATGGCACTGAATAATGTCCATGAATTCTGCTTCTATAATCCCAATTCCACAAAAAATCCTGACGAATGCCTCCAGGATTTTGGATGAGATTAAATGAATTTGATCTCATCCAAATGACTCCTACAGTCAACTCCAGTAAGTGTCAGTACAGGATTTTGGAAGAGATATGGAAGATTCTGTTGACCCATCAGCCCCTAAGTAAATTATTTTTAAGCAGAAATAGTCCCATTGAAATATCAGTCCTAAAACAAGATATGTATCTTTAAATGAAAGCAAACCTTCCATGCCAAGCTTTTTTTTTTCCCCTCCCTCTTTTCTTCCTTCTGGAATTCCATTTACTGATTAATGGCTTTTAGAAATATTCAGCATTTTTGGAAATACAATATTCTGCATTTCAAAATACTGTACTTTAAATTAAACTAAATGGCCATGTCAGGAGGTATAAACAGAATTTATAAATGCTCCTGGCAGTTCTAATTGTGAAGGACTCAATTCCTAAATCTGGGAATTCCAGAACTCTTTTTCCTGGTGGCTGCTCTGCAAACACCTCAGAAGGTGCCAGTGTCCATCAGGCACAGGTACAGCTTTTACAAAGATTTAGATGCCAGTTTTTGGAATTCCACTTACTGATTAATGGCCTTTAAAAACATTCAGAATTTTTGGAAAGATAATATTCTGCATTTCAAAATACTGTACTTTAAATTAAACTAAATGGCCATGTCATCAGGAGGCATAAAAAGAATTTATAAAAGCTAAGAGCAGTTCTGTAGTTATGATATTTTTTGAAAAATCTTTTCTTTAGGATTTTTGCTCCTGAGAAGCTGAGAAGGTTCAGGAACAAAATGTAAACAATGGTTATCTGCTGCTGTGGAATGCAACAGGTGGATTGGTGATTGGTCTCATGTGGTTGTTTCTAATTAATGGCCAATCACAGTCCAGCTGTCTCAGACTGTCTCAGTCACAAGCCTTTATCATTCCAATTCTTAGCCAGCCTTCTGATGAAATCCTTTCTTCTATTCTTTTAGTATAGTTTTAATATAATATATATCATAAAATAATAGATCAAGCCTTCTGAAACATGGAGTCAACATTCTCATCTCTTCCCTCATCCTAAGACCCCTGTGAACACCATCACACAGTTCTAATTGTGAAGGACTCAATTCCTAAATCTGGGAATTCCAGAACTCTTTTTCCTGGTGGCTGCTCTGCAGACACCTCAGGAGGTGCCAGTGTCCATCAGGTACATCTTTTACAGAGATTCAGATGCCAGTTTTTGGCAGCCACAAATCAATCCAGGCGCTCACAGCAACAACCCCTCCCAGGGCAGGGCACAATGGTGGAGCTGGACCTGGGGCTGCTGGAATTCCCATCAATACTCCAACTCCTGGGACCTGCTCTCCTCCTCTGGGAGGTGTCTGGCCTCCCTCCACAGTTCCCAATTTTCTCTCCTGGCTGAGCTACACCCTCCAACCAGCTCCAAGAAGCCGTAGGAGTGTTAAAAACTCCACCAAGCCCTGAACCCACCAGGAAAGCCCCAGCCAGAAATGAGTCATGTCTCTCACTGCCTGCAGCTCCCAGCAAAGCTGTTTTCCTACAGGAACCTCCTTTTGGCAAATCCACTGCATTTACAATCCCTTTATGTCTGTAAAATCCTCTAAAAGTAGAGCAGCAGAGCACAAAGCAGCAGGAAAACTTTTGGTTGTGCTACTCACTTGTCGCTCGGAGTTCTCTCGAAGTGCTTCAAGTGTCTTTTCAAGCTGGGCTTTTTCTTTCAGCAAATCTTTACTCTGATTTTGACTGTTCTGAAGACTTTGTTTCTCTTGGCTAATTTCATTCTCCAGCTCTTCAAGCTGGGAAGAGAAACAAAAGTTTTAAAATGTACTTAAAAATGACAGTCTTAGCTGGGTTGAAGGCACCCTTATAGAAATGAATCAAGAAGCTTAAGGGAAAGAATTAAACAGAATTTTCTAATCTTTAATTGAAACATTAATTTCTTCTGGGAATACATTTACTCCTGCCAGAATTTTCTCCCTGGCTCAGAACACTGTATCTATAAAGTACTTTAGTGTAAAAAAAAAACCAAAAAGGGTCAGATTTTCTCAGGCTCTGGATATTTCCTCAAGCATTTTTTTTTCTCTTAAAATTCCATTTCAGTGAGATTTATACTGCTCCTCCAAGACCCTTTTGACTTAGGAAGGTTCAATGTTGTTTGATCTTACTTAACTATTTCAAGAGATAATTAAGATGATTCCTTGGGAATTAAATACATGAGTTTGTTTTGTCAAGTGTTTCCAACTTGCAGAGAGCAAAGCTATTTAAAATTTAAAATACCCAAGCATGATTTCTCTGCCACATTTAAGTTGACCTGAATGATATTTGTGTGTTTCTATTCCTTTCTTTTGTACCTCCTAGATTTCTTTTGGGCACAGCACAGAGGCTGCTCCAAAAAACAGCAGCTTCTTAGGAATCAGAAAATTATGGAAGCATGGAATGCAGTAGGGATTTCATTAATTTTCTTTTTTAAATTATCTCTTAGCCACTCTAAGAATAGTCTTTCACCTGAAATAGCTGCTGAAGTCAAAGCTATTTCAGGAATTTTAGACATTTTCACTCCACTGTAATTAGCCCCAGCTTTTTTTTTTCCCTAATTTTTATTCTCTATAAATACCACTGACTAAATGATCCTATTTGATACACATTATTTGAGGAGCAAAGTCCTGTAGCTGAGCACAGTTAAACCTGACAAACTCCCCTCATGAGCTGTTTATCAACTCCCTGACCCACCTTCTCCCTCCTTTAGCTAAAATGAGGACACAGGACCAAGTTTTCAGCTCAGGCTCATCACTCACTCTCCACCTCTGCACACACACTTTCTTCTGCTTCATAATTACCAAAATTAATGCTCTCCACTATTCTAAACCACTTCCATTACTCATCATACCCCCAATATATTATTATTTTTTCCCTCACTGGTTTAAGACCTTTCTGAATAAACTGGTCACACTCTCACATAATAAAAAAGCGAAAAACCTCTTGGAGGTGGTTTTACTTTTTACCATAAACTTACAAATACTGTAACTCCACACAGACCCTTGTAATGCCTTCCCAAAATAACAGCAATTGATAAAATCACCCTTTAGGAAGAAAATAGCAGAGAACACGAGGCAGCTCTCACACCATCCAAGCACACCCTGACCTCTACCTTCTTGCTAAGTCTTTGGTTTTCTTTTTCCATTTTCAGAATCCTTGAACTGCTGCCTTCCACAGAGCCCACTGCACTTTGCAGCTCTTCCACAGTCTTCAGCAAACTTTGGTTTTCCATTTCCAGCTTCAGTAACCTGCTGGATGTCAGCTCATTCACCTCATGGCCCAGTGATTTCTGTGGCACTGCAGGAGAAAAACACCATTATTCAAATAAAAGGTGACTTATTAGCCAGAATTGTTCAGATTCTGCATTTTTAGAGGATTTAACAGCCTTTGAAGGTCCTTCCAATGCCCTCTTGGTGACCAGAGCTGATTAGGATTAGAAATATTAGAAATTAAAATATGTTCTATCTTCCTAATCACAGCACAGATTTGTTTCCCACAACTCAGGATGTGCCTCCAAATTCCACAAGTGCTCTGCACAGAATCCAGTTTGTATCCAAGCATGTTGTACAGAACAATCAAATTTTTTACCACAGCTCTTCTCCTTAACTTTGAGAACAGCAAAGCAAGAAGACTCATGATCTGTGCTGCAGAGTACAGAATTGTGAATGACAAATAATGCAATTTCCAGGTATTTATGGGGTTTACACAACTATTTAACAGAGCAAGGACAACAAGGACAGACTTCTCATGTAGGCTGCACCTCAATGGATACATGGGAATCAGCATTTCTCCAGAGGACAACGTGCTCTGTACTTCAGAAATACATTTCATTTCCTAATGCTACCCAGCCTCTGAGATTTCAAGTTCAATAACTCATGTTCACCTTCAGAAAGTTCAGTAGTCCTGTTTATCTGCTCCAGCTCCCAGCCAAGATGCAAAGACTCATCCATACTTTGTTTCTGAGCCATTTCTAGGGTCATGTTTTCCTCCATGAGCTCCTCAATCTTCTTTCTGTCCATATCACGCTCCTTGAAAATTATTTCAAAGGTTAAAAGAAAAGTCCCAATACCTGCAAAGTATTTTATTATCTATGTTCTGTTGATGTCTATATTATATTATCTTTATTATGTTGTCACAGGGAAGGGCAAAGTGTTTTTTCTGGTCTGCCTAGACACTGAGATGGGAAAGAACTGGGAAAAGTTGGGAGAACTTTGAAGGGGACAATAAAAAGAAGATTACAAAGAATCTTTTCTCCTCATAACCTACAGCAATCACTCCCTACTCTTCCAAAGTTTACTTCTCTCTTTTATTTGAATATTAGGAAGCAAAGTGCATGGGGTAAACACAATATTTAAGTGACAAATTATTCACATTAAAAAAATCAAACCTATTGCTCTTGAATCTCTGCATTTATCATCACATTCCTTCTCTTCCCTGCTATTTTGAAGGCTTTTATTAAAAATGGAAATGCAATTCAGTGTGTATCAGTTGCCTTTGCCACCCTCCCTTGCCACTCACCATCTCCATGTCATGCAATTTAGCTTTCAGCTGTAAATTCTCCTTTTCTAACTCGTGCAGTTTATCTGAACGAGCTCGGGTCCCCTCTAACTGATCTTCCAACATGGTCTTGGTTTCTAGCAACACTTGATTGTCTTCCTTTAACTCCTGCAAAAATGGAACAACAACAACAAATAAATCCCAAACCAGAAGCATTCTCCTGCTCATGCAAACTTTGATACCCAAACTAAAACTGGGAGCTGAAACAGACTTTTTATAAAAAGCACATTTACAGCAATTCCATATAAATGCAACCTATGAATTTCTGTGCAAATAAAATTTGACATAAATGAAATACTCCCTAAGCCGTTACAAACAAATAAAGTGTTGTTGATTATAATCAAACCATCAGAATCTCTGTGATTTGGGCTGTGATCTGGAAAGATGTACTGCCTGTACAGACCAAAATTAGGTTTATAGGCCACTGGGCCCAAAGTCAGGCCATGATGCTGAAAATGCACCCACAATCTTAAAATACAACCAGCCACTCTCAAAGGGCCTGAGCAGCTTTAATTTTGGTACATAGAGGATTTTTTTTTAATAGCATCTGATGAAAGTAATGTGTAAAATACATAACTGGCAATTTTCCTCATGATACAAAGACAAAACTTTTCAAACTTCAGCACACAGTCAGCTGTACAAATCTGAACAAGGATCACATAAATATCCTTCATACTCCTCCCCACACAAATAATAAGTTAACTCATAATTATTAGGAAACAAACCCAACTAATTAATATTTATCTGTACTGAAGAATGCTTGAAATATCCAATAGTTTACAAGCTATGAAAACACATAAACGATTTTTAGGGGGTTTGTTAGTTTAAACATTCTATGAAAATCAAACTTCCACTGTTGTCAAATCCTGTACACTAATCTGTTTTTCTTTACTGATTTTTATACCATATGGCACTTGCCCATCAAATTTGTCATTTACAGACAGAATGATGGCCTGATAAATTCCTGCATGTTGATTTGCCTCCTAAATTACTAACTCATGCCAGAACTCTAAGTTCCCCTTGCCTGGTGTTGGTACATCTTTTTTTAGTGTATTTGGTGCCATTGTCCTGTACCCATTTATGGGAACAGCCCTCCTTTCCTCAGCACTTGACTTAGAAAACTGCTTTCCCTGAGGAGACCTACAGGAGGAGAAAGGCATGATTAAATTTATAGTATTTTTTGAATTAATTCCTCTGTGGGTTTCTCAATCCATCCTTCACAGAGGCTTCCACTGGCCTTGCTAGCTTAGAGCTCTGGTGAACACTGCTGACTTCCATGCCATTAGACAGGGAAACAATTCCCAAAAAAATGGAATTTGTCACGAAAGCCTGACTGCCATCCCAATGCTTCAATTTCCAAATATACTTGGGAAAAGCCCCAGCCAGGAGAAGAACTGTAGCAGGCCCAGGAGCTGCAATGCCCCATATTCAGCAGCCTAGGACAGGAAATGCCCAGTCACAATGACTGGACCTTAGAAGCCCCTTTTTCCACCTTCAGAAAGGGCCTATCTCTCTGTAAGACTACAGGTCACCTTCTTTTAACCCTTACTATTGGACAATTCCTAAAACCTCTGTACCCTATAAAAACCCCTACTTGTGCCCAGCTCAGCAGAAGAGCTGTCCAGGAGAACTTTGGCAGAAAATTCAATAAAAACACCCCTGTGGAACCGCCCACAGCCTTCTCCTCTCTCCCTGTGTCTGCTAAGGCACCCAGCAAGCAAAGAGCTGCAATCACAAAATGATAATCTGATAATTACCAGAGCTGATATCACCTGAGCTTGCTAGGGTGGCCTGTGGCTGGGGGTCTGGGGGCTTTAGCTGCTCAGAGTGACCCCAAGATGTGTCAGAAAGTCTCTTTTCCCAGCCTGGTGGTTGAAGAAGAAGTCAGAATTCTCCATTTCTCGGTCTCAAGGTTGTTTTTTGTTTCTTAACTATAAAATTCTTTCTCCTGGCCTACCAAGATCTGCTCAGCAGGACAGACAGAGGCACTCTGGCTGCCCCTGGGGCAGTGTTGTGTCTTTATACTAAAAACTGCATGTACAGTATTTACCATAACTTCCCAATACCTATCACCTATGTTAGACAGTGAGCTTCTGCTCTAGACCAATCCAAAAGTGCCAACATCACAGCAGAAGATGGAGGCCAAGAAGAAGAAGAAGGAGAAAGGCTGGACATGCCCAGATCCCTCCATCTTGCCTCTTGAACCCCTATTCTAAAAACCCCAAAAAATCTATTTTTCTACTTTGTGACAAACTGATTATTATTCTACTTATACTTTTGTGGCTTGCAGATCTTCATATAAGGTTGGTAATTTGCTCTATGGGTCATAATCAAAATCACAGGCATCTTGGGCTCTGTGCCAAGGTCTCTGAGCCCCCTGGCAGGGGTCCTGGCAATCCAGGACAGCCAGAGGGATGTCCTGAATTCTGACATGGGAATGCCTGGGAGCTCGGACAGGCTGTGCTGAGCAGGACTGTGCTATCCAGACCCATCACAGCCCACCAGGGATACCCCAAAACCCAGCAGAGGCCACATTAAAGAATGGTGGCTTGTTGGGAAAGATGAAACAGGAAAGCCTTATAAATATGATTGTCTGGCAAAAGATTTTGAGAATATAGAAACTGTAAGTGAGATTGAAATGAAAGCAAGCTTTGAGATCCCTTAGTTACTGAACAACTGGAAAACAATGGTGTGGCTGGCTGAAGGTGATCCCCTCTTGATGGAACAACACCCTCTGCCTGCAGACAGCTCCAAGGGGCAGAGCAGTCCCCACTAGCTCGGCAGAAGAGGCCCAAAGAGCAGTTTTTAGGGTTTAAAATGTTACACAGTATGGTAAAGTAGTGATTCTTACAGGCTGTATGTAAATGCTATAGGATTTGTATATTGCACTACATTGGTTAGTGAGAATTAGAATATTCAACACAGAAGATTTATTGTATTGTAACGGGAACCTCGTGCTCTTACCCTTTTATGCTCTTACCTTTTTTACTTCCTTACCCTCTTACCCTCTCATCCTCTCTACCCCTCTCTTCTCTTGGGCCTGCTCTGAGCTGTGGCTGGCAGCTCCCAGCAGGCCCCTTGCTTTAATAAACCCCAAGTTCCAAAAGGCCCCTGTCCCCAGGCCCTTTGCAATAACCCCAAGTTCCATGACCTGGCTTCAGAGATCTCTCATCTCCACCTGTCCTGTCCGTCCTACCCCCCAGGTGCTCCTACAGTGGCTGTGGGTGATTTCCCCCTGGATTTACTCACCTCCACCCTGGCTTTGTAGAACTCAATGTCATGGAGCCTCTCTTTGTAGCGGCTGACTTCGCTCTCCAGCTTGTCCACGCGGATCGCCTTCTCCCGCAGCGCGTCCAGCTCGTCCCGGTACACCCGGGCAGAGCGCGCGTCCGACAGCAGGTTCATGTTCTGGGACACAGGGAGACAGGAACACAGCAAGCATATTGGGAATTCTGAGAAATTCAAAGGAAAATCCAGTATATTGTACAGGATTGTAGGGGACTGTATTTCCAAGGAAATGGCACTGGGCTTTTTCAAGGAGTCACTATAAATATATATACATAATGTCACCATTATATTTTCTGAAAAATCCCTTTGCCAGGATTTTTCCTCCCAAGAAGCTTCAGTTTCTCCCTGTTTTGCTCCTTTGCAATGTGATTTGGAGAACTGTTTATCCCAGCACGTGAATTGTTTTTACTTAATGACCAATCCCAGTCCAGCTGTGTCAGACTCTGGTCAGTCACGGGTTTTTATTATTCACTCTTGTTTAGCCTTCTGATGTCTCCTTTCTCTTTCTTTAGGATTGTTTTAGTATATAATTTCATATAATACAATATAATTTCATATAATATAAAATCAGATAATTTCATATCATATAATATCATATCATCATATCATATCATTTCACATCATAATAAATCAGCCTTCTGAGAACTTGAAGTCAAATTCTCATCTCTCACTTCATCCTGGGGACTCTCACAACACCACAACATATACTGCATATTAATGATGTATTTAAGGTTTTTCCCCTCATTATCACCACAAGAAGTATTAAGAAAAATCAGACAAAATTGGAGTGCTTTCATTTTAAGAAGATCCTTTCAGGGGATGCACTGGTGGCAAATTGCTTGAATGAAGAAACAAAAAAATTAGAGAAGAAATACTGACCTAAGTCAGGGCATTTTTTTCCATCATAATATACCAAATAAAGGAATAAATTCTACAAGGTCAGATTCAGAATGCAAAATAAAAAAAAATAAACATGAAAACATATTTAATATCAAAAAAGAGCGGTGAATTGGTCTGGTGGAGGTAACTTTCCTTAAAATAATAAAATTATTAAACCCACACCTCTTGCTGAAGTCTCTTCAGTTCAGCTTCCATCTGTTCCAGCTCTTGTTTACAGTCAAGCAGCTGCTCAGTCTTTTCCTCACTTGAAGGAGAAAACACAAACCAGTTAAACATGACCACAAAACCTGCTAATGATCACCAGGTTTGAGAACAAAATGCTGACATTTGTGAGGCTTCCACCTTTAACCCACAATTTCAGGGACATCATAGCGTAAAATTTAGGGTTGCCATCAAGATTTAGTTATTCTTTTGGTTTTAGTCTTTATCTAATATTTTAAATGTTGTTAAGACTTTTCATTGTTGCTTTAAATTGTTGTTTCCTACTCATGCAGGAGAGGAAACAGGGTGTAAGAAGGAATTTTTGCAATAAGGGATTTTGTGCAAAAATCAGAGACATTACACATGAATGTGTACCAGGAGATCCACATCCAAAACTCAACTCAGAATAATTTCAAATTATACATTCAAAAGGTCCAAATTCTTTCCAGGAGAACGAGACAATGACTCCTTGTCACAATCAAGTAAAGCCAATTTTAAAAGCACTTTTATAGCTCTGTAATTTCTCCTTTTCTTGCAGAGCAGAATTAAGGGTTTTAGGTGTCTTGACTCAATTGAAGAAGATACTGCTTAATAAACTCAGTAATTTCATGAAACACACAATGAATTTTAACTTTATGGAAACAACACAGTGTCTGTTTTAGTCTACTCAGAAACCTGTGATAAAAACAATTTGACACAGAATTCTACAATTCTTACATGACTCATTCTTAACTTCCAACTCATTTCCCAATCCTTAAAAAATGAGTTTGTTAAACCATGAGTAAGTGCAAAGGAAATATTTAATTCTCTCACAGACAAAGAACACCTGATGTTCAAAATTCAACTGCACCTCAGAACAAACAGGATTTGCTGTAGAAAAAAACTGCCAATATTGAATATTCTTAAAAGATACACTGCATATTCAAATTGCAGTGTTGCAAATTCAAATGTTACTGTATTATTCCACATTCTGGAATACAAGGAAGAAACTAAAGTAGAAAGGGGGAAATAAGAAAATTTAATGGATTGAAATGTATAATGCTATGTCAAAGCAATCATACCAACAAAAAATAGGTATGTTTAAACAAAACCAGAGCAGTTGTTTTTAAAAATGAGCCAGTTTCACCATGAATGATCTTTTTGGAAAAGGATTGTTTGGAAAAGGTCACTGAGCCTACAAACACAGGAGGCTCAGCTCTGCACAGCTCAGTGCAACATCCCTGTCACAGTTTCCCCCCCCCAGGAGGTGCTCAGAAACCAGGCACAAACACAAATTTATTCCTGATTTCTGTGACTTTTCCATCAGCATCATATTCCTGTTATTGTTCTACATGGGAACACACAGAACTCAACACTCAGAAAATGAGGTGTGCAAATTCCTTCTTTGGAGTTTCTGCATTCCCTGGTTTGCATCCAAGTGAAAAATAATCTTTACAGACTTTTTATAGGGAATTACATCAGCTACCCTGCAAATTAAACCAGGTATGAAGGTTCACTGCCAAAACCAGGTTATAAATAAATTTTACGCTGAGTATTTCCAAGTCTGGAATTAATGTAATTTAAAATTTATCAAATAGATACAGCATTTAACACTAAATGCTGCAGACAGAAGTTAATTCCTCCAAGTCTGGTATTTTAAGATACTGCTACATGTAAAGGGAAATTATTTACCAACTGAATTCAAATAAGAGTGCAAAATGTGGACTGTTCTGAGCCATCAGTGTTGCCCTAATTGCACACTTCAGCTACAGACTGGAGAGGATTGGACTAAATTATACAGAACATACCAGTGTTCACTGTTTAGGCTATCTATTAACTGTCAATCAAACTAATAACAGCAATTTTTTCACTAATTTTCTTGGTGCAGCTGTTTATAGAATATCCTGGGCGGGCTCATTGCAGGAGACACATAATAACACAGACATCAGGGGAAAAGAGCCCCAGCTTTTGTCCTCTGTTCCTCATGAAGACCATGCTGTAGTGGGGGAAGGGGATCCTCAGAGTAAATCAACAAGATCCTTAATCCAGCCAGCTAGAAATCATCTGATCAACAAACTCTGGGACTTGTGACTTATGCTACCTTCAGCTCGTGATTTAGTTTACCTGTCTCCTCTCCCCATAGCTGAATTTAAAAAAAATAAAATAAATCTTTATTTATGCTGTTTCCACACATATTAATCCCTTCAGATGGAGCACTTTAATTCAGAACACACACACTTCACTCTGCTGAAACAACTGACACATTGCTACAGGGAGAAGCAGATTCTCCACAGGTCTGTTATTGATCTTCTCTTTAAATAACTCCTCACTCTGCTCAGATCTGCTCCTTGACTATGAAGACAAAGAGCCCACAGAAATCTACAGAATCAGGAGCAGTTTTCAGGAGCAAGTAAAGTGTTGTGCAGACAAGAAATCTTTTACACAGGAACAAAGAGGTGGGAGACAGGAAAGCATTCCAATGGAAATTTTCTGTCCTATCTGCAATGATTTTAAACCATGAATTAACCACAGGTGAGTATTTCTTGTTGGAAACAGGTCACCAAATCATGCTGCTGAGAAGGAATCCCTCCTGCCTCATTTCTTTTAAATGATCACCTGGTTTGAGAACAAAATGCTGAGATTTGTGAGACTTCCACCTTTAATCCATGATTTCAGGGACATCAGAGAATAAAATTTAGGTCAAAACATCATTATGAATACAAACAGAGACAAACACAGATGAAACATTGTATTTGTCCCATGGGTCCACAAATCTTGTATTATAAAAATACCCCTCCTGGGGAGCAATAACTAAAAAAACATTTGAAAGGAGAAAGAATTACAGGCTGGGGACAGTGTGGCTGGACAGTGTCCAGGCAGAAAGGGAGCTAGGTGGTTGAATATGAGCCAGCAGTGTGCCTTGGTGGCCAGGAAGGCCAATGGCATCCTGGCCTGCAGTAGGAATGGTGTGGCCAGCAGGAGCAGGGAGGTCATTCTGCCCCTGTACTCGGTGCTGGTGAGGCCACACCTGGAGTGCTGTGTCCAGTTCTGGGCTCCTCAGTTTGGGAAGGATGTTGAGATGCTTGAGTGTGTCCCATGTAGACTTTCAAAACTTCCAACTTTCAAAAGCTTTTTGAAGGTCTACACAGTCAAGCCATACCAATAAACAGAAAACAACTGTGTCTTGTGACTGCTGAAGCCAGGAACAACTTGTTCCAGATCCTGGGGAAATTCCCTGTGCCTTGCAGGATGAGAAGGAGGGCAACAAGGCTGGTGAGGGGCTTGGAACACAAACCCTATGAGGAATATTTGAGGGAGCTGGGGCTGTTCAGCCTGGAGAAGAGGAGGCTTAGAGGTGACCTTATTGCTCTCTACAGCTTCCTGAAGGGAGGTTGTAGACAGGTGGGGGTTGGTCTCTGACAGAACCAGAGGACACAGTCTCAAGCTACGTCAGGGAAAGTATAGGTTGGATATTAGGAAGAAATTTTTCACCAAAAGAATAACAAAGTACTGGAATGCTCTTCCCAGGGAGATGGCAGAATCACCATCTCTGGATGTGTTTAAAAAAAGACTGGCCATGGCACTTGGTGCTATAGTCTAGGTGAGGTGTTAGGGCATAGGTTGGACTCCATGACCTTAGAGGTCTCTTCCAACCTCATCATTCTGTGATTCTGTGAATTGCTCTGAAGAGGACTGGACGTGTGGAAAGGATGTGAGTGTGAATTGGTACTCACAGCTCCTGCCTGAGCCTCCTGATCTTGGCCTTGGCGTCGGCGAGCTCCACGCTCAGGTGCTGCCGGCTCTCGGTGCGCTTCATGCCGGGGGAGCCGCACGGCGACTGCGCGGCCGAGGCGTGCGGCAGGAAGCGCAGGCAGTCCCGCTCCTCCGACAGCTCAATGATGGTCTGAGGGCACAGAGCACAGCAAAAAGTCCAGAGGGGCCCTCACAGAGCCACCTCTGGGTGTCATTCATAGCAAACACTGCAATGGCACCACAACCATGGAAAGGTTTTGGCCATCGAGGAAATCAGAAGTTCTGCCTGCACCTTGGTGCCTAAAGCAAAGAGCCACAGCTTTTGAACAGGACCTTCTGCTGGTTTAAATTTTATTTTTCTGCTATTTTAGGGGTTTTTTTCACTTCAGACTTTTAAGCCCACGAAATGGCCAGTGCTCAGAACGGACTGGGTAATGAAAGGTGTGGATTCCTTGAAAACCACCACCTCTTAAAAATAAAGATAAACACGTATCTCTAAACAAAGTTGTGTTCTTCATCCTTGACAACTGAATAAAGCACCAGATCTACAGGAATATTCCCATTTCCCCCTATAAATCAAGGTGTTCACCAAATATGAACATCTCTCATAGTTTAAAGTATTTTTCCTTTGCTTTGCACAAAGGCATCACCCCCATCTTCTCCCCTCTGTTGTATTCCTATCAAGGCTGTGATCTGGAAAAACTGTCAAAGGAATATCTGGAATAATTGCAACACTCACTCTACTGAGGGGCATATCTGGGACCACCAAGATGATTCACAACTCTAACTTTGTAGTAAATACAGTTCTGTTCCTTGATTCTAACACAGTACAACAAGTGTGCCTCAAGATAAGCCTCAAAACCTTCTCTCCTGGTATGGATTCTGCTTTATCCCCCTCAAACCTGGACAATAGGACATGGGAATAGAACAGCTTTCAGTGGCTGCCTTGCAAATTGATGAGTTATTGATTCCTGGTAAATGCAGCTGATACAGCTTTGGAGTCTGTTTTCAGCTACTGATGAATGTGGAAGTTGTTTCCCACTCTGGTTTTGTGGAAAAGATCACCTCTTATCATTTCTACTTTATTCCTGCTTTATCTTTCCTACATTATTTAATAAATATGCACAGAGGAGCTCCCTGAAACAACATTCTGCCAGTCAGGAATCCTTGCTTTAACGTGTCAGCAGAAAATTAAACTGTTAAGTTATAAAAATCCTGAGCTGCATTGTCTCAAAAAAAGAAGATTTCTCGTATTTCTCTTAAGCCACATCCATACCTCTGAGTGCTCATCTCTTTCATCTATAAGCCTTTTTAAATGCAATGCCATATTCTTCAGGAGAGGCTCAACATACTCTTGTGTCAGCACAATGACATCCATCCACTGCAGGTCAAACACATTTTCCTGATTATGAGTTACCTACATGGAGTGAAATGAAAGAGAAAAAATACCCTCTTGGAATTTTAAGAGGAGAAAGGAAGCATAAAGAAAATAAAGCTGCAACTCCACAGGTTAAATTTGCTGGATAAGGTATGAAAAAACATTTAAAATATATTTCATTGTATGTAAAGGAAGAGTTTTTTGTCCACCTGGAAGCAGCACCCTGTCCTTCTGGTGACAATAACATTATAAATTACCTACCACATACATTTGATTGGAATTATATTTTATAAAGGAATTTGCATATAAAGATTTCACTAAACTAAATTTGCTGTATGTAACTAAGAAATCCTTGAAGCAACAAACTTGCTTTCTGGTACGGCTCTAAAAATAAAACCCAAAAATGCTCAATCATTAAATCTTTTTCTGAATCAAGTGAAAAAATAAAGCCTTTTTTGCTTACTACAACCACTCAATATGCAAATCACATATGTGATTTACTTGCCATTGAACACGTGCAACTCCCCCTCCTGCAACACAATATTCCACCTCCACAAATCCCCAAAATTAAAAGCAAAAACCCCCCCAAAATACCTCCTGAATATGGGCTGCAACAGCTGCTCTGGTATCAAAATCCAGACTTTGGATTCTTTCAATAAATTCTTCTTTTTTCTGACACTAAAAATAGAGACATCTATTTTATACACATTTATATGTATAATTGCAAGTATTTTCATTCCTCTTTTGCATTTCTTAAGAGCTGAAACTTCTAAAGCTGACATTGCAATGGCCACATGACTAAATTATTATCCAATAATTCTGGTGACCAGTAAATCCATGGTTCATGCCATGTTACAGTAATTAGAACTTTCAACACTAATTAAATGATACAAGGAAAATCAAATTGAAATGGTACAAGGAAGAGGTTTCTTAAAATTGCTACTTATTCAAATTCTGTGATAGTTCATTAAATACATGAAACAGTGCAGTGAGTTAATTTTCAGCACTTTACCATTTCTTCCCTTTCTTTACAGTATCAGGTAAATTAACCCTACTGAAATTAATAACCCATTATGGTGGTATTGGAGGTATTTGTGCAACAACAGCTGTAGCGTTGTAGCCATTTAATTAAAAATCAGAATATTCCACTTTTTCAAGGAATGCAGTTGTACCACCAAAGGAAGAAAAGTTTTATACCACCACAAGTATCAGAGATCAGTAATTCAAAAGTTTCATAGAGACAAACATAATTAAACTCACCTGAACTGCACAACCAAGCAAAAGCAGGAGGAGCTTTTTTACTTCTTCAGTACCTGGCTCTGAGAAGAAAACAACAAAAAATGGTAACTGAAAATTGTAATTAGAGCTTATTCCCCTATCCCTCAGAAAATGGGAGGTTTTCTTGTTATTTCCATATCATTTATGTTAATCTAGTTTAGAAAACAACCAGAGGAATTTTCAGCTCAGTCCTTTTTGCCATTTAATTGCTGACTTCCAGAGTAACCAAACACCTTAACAGCCACAACAATTTCAAATGGAAAAAAAAATTCAGCCCTTCAAAAAGCAAAACTCCAGAGTGACATTTTTAGAAGTGCTTTGGAGACCTACAATCAAGTTTTCAATGGTAATCTCAGGTCTCTCAAGATAGTTACAAAAGTGCTTAAATTATCTGTCACTCCCACTTTGGAAGAGTTTAGGTGACAAGTTCATTTAAATTCCTTACAAAGCTGCATTAGATATTCATCTCCACATCCAAAAAATCAAAATGTATTTCCAAATCTGGCCTTAAGCATCTTAATCTCCTAAAGAAGCTTAAGTTAAAGAACTCTGTTTACAGATTAATAAAAATGTTTCTTACTTTTTACGTTGACAATGTCCTCATCTTGCTACCAAACATAGAAATATATTCTATATCTAGAACATAAATGCCATGAAGCAAATGCTTCAAGGATGACAAAACAGTTTAGGCATTGACTCAAGCTGCTGCTTTTGGAGGGAGCTACATCATGTGTATAATCTCAATGATCAGGGAATATTGCAATTTTTCAAGAGGTTTCTCAGGTAGAAAAATACATTACAAAAAACATAGACTCAAATGGGAGATTTTCAGTCATTTATTCAGACTTTTTGTATCCCAAAGGCTCAAGCTGTGAAGTCTTTTATGGAGAAATAGAAAAACCATCAAGGAATGTGTTTCACCAGAAGCTGCTTTAGCTGAAGAAAGGGAATTCCACCTGGCTTTCTGTCTTATTGATAAAGGTTAACAGGAATACTGCAACAGGAGAATCCAACAGCTCAAAGCCTGCATTCACTTACCCCAATGAATTAATCACATTTTCTTAATTTTTAAGCAATCCCTAAGCTCCTCTTCACTCTTCATCTCCTGACTGCCTTTCAAACACCTGCCTGAATATTGATTCCTTGTCTCTTCCCCACGTTCCCTGAAGGAACAGAGCAAAACACTGAACCATCTCAGCTTCCCTCATGTTCTGTTTTTCTTCCTTTTCCTCCACCAGAAACACTGAAATAGATTATTCTGTTTTACCCCCTTCAACCTGCTGCTGAACTTTGTCCCTACCCTGTGTCACTGTTTGATCTTCCCTGTGCTCACCCCATCCCTGACTTTCACACCCTCTGCAGGCTTCCCTCCTCCCTTGCCCTGCTCCCTCAGGAGTATGAACTTCCATCTTTCCCCTTCCCCTTGGCCTCATCATTATCCCTCTGTAATTTAATTTAACATTTACAGTGCCAGGCTGTAGCTCTCCTCCAGTTCTCTCCTCTTTCCTGCCAATCAGCTCAGGAAATATTTCCTGATAAAATCCCTGCTGACCTGTTTTACCCAACCTCAACTCCATCTGCAATTTGGCATCTCCTGGGATTTCTCTACTTATCATTCCCTAAGTGCAAAGGGGAAAAACTGGGAAACATGCCTGTGAAAAATCACACCTCCAGCCTCAGTTTTACAAATCCAAGTCGTTATCAGGGAATTGACTTTTACTCTGGGGCTTGCCTCAATGCAACCAGATTTATACAGCAAGTGTCTCCAAAGATCCCTGAGGGTTCATTTCCCTGCACCTGCCCAAAAAAAGTTTAAAAATCCAATGTAGGGATGAGATCCTTTTCCAAGTGACCCAGCAAGAGCAGCCCTAACTTTCAAAGGGGAAAGGTTCTGGACAGAAGCCAGAAGAACAGATCAATATTCTAGTTCAGACCAAACTCTGTGGTTGAATTCCATCAACAATGTTGTCCAAGCATAACAATTTTTTTAAACTTCAGACCAAACTCTGTGGTTGAATGCCAGCAGGGAGCTGAAACACCTTCAACAATGTTCTCCAAGCATAACAATTTTTTTAGATGTGAGTGCTACACGACAGAAGAGTCCAAATTTTCTCACAAATCCAACAAAATCCCCACAGAAGAGCAAAGCACAGACCAGCAGAGCTGCCAAACCACAGATCCCAAAACACAAAGACAACTCTTTAAAAATGACCAAACCATAACATTGAATGTATACAACTGAATGCAATATTATCTCTGTGGGGTTTGACAGTGCATTTTCAGTGAAATGTCATCTTAGGCTACACAGTATTTTAAAACATTTTCTCTTAGTATCTTGAACAGAATAAAAAATGTCACTACAAAACAATACTATGAGCTGGGGTTTTCAAAATCTGTTTTTCCAGTAAATCTGCTTTCTAGACAAATCCATGGAGTCTTTCAAAAGCCTTAGGAGAGTCTGGAATTAAAATTATAAAAGCATGATGCATTCTGTTCTTTTGGAAAGGAAGAGACCACATTCACACTTCTTGGTGCATATGACAGCAGCTGCACACATAAAAACTGAAAAAGCTGTGACCTCGGAAGCAAAAGCAGCAATGCTCAAAAGCAGAAAGGAAAACCCAAAAGAATTGAAGCAAGATACCTACAGAGATGGGATAGTGCAGATGGGATATGGAAAATACCAATGTTATGAGCCCTGGCACTGGGAAGTGAGGAAACACAGATGGTTCTTCTGCCTCATGAGGAACCCCCTGGCCCACAGACACAGCAGCAGAGAAGACATCCCAAAGAAATCAAAGCAGCCAGGGGAAGCCACAGAGCCTGGTAGAGCAGTTCCTGACCTCTCTGCTGAGGTGGCAGAACGTCAGCAGGACAACACCTGGGGCACATTAGACCTAGGGAAATAAATTCTGCCCAATCCACAGTGGCTCCATGCAGGCCAGGTGTGTCTGCTCCGTGCTGCTGGAATTGAGAGCATGGTGCAGAGATCCCCAGGTGGCTGTGGACACTCAGCTGGATCCACACTGGCTAATTTTCTTGGTCTGAAAATTGCAACTCTCAGAGCTGGAAGCAGAGAAGGTGGGAGCATGGAGAAGACAGTGTCAGTTCAGGGGAGAAAACAAGAAGGTAATTGCAGTATTTTTCAGGTATGGATGCAAGAGAAGCAGGAGAGTTTGGGGGAAGGAGAAACAAGGATCAGGAGCTGGATCAAGTGAGATGCACTGAACTGCCAATTCCCTCAGCAGTGACACAGGTAAAGAAAGTTGAAGGTGCAGTAGCTGGGAGTACATGAAACTTTAACTTTGTGCCATCAGTGGTTCACTGGTTGCTGGGAAATGCACTCGGGCTCAGTATAAATCCTAGTGAAAGCCAGGGCTGAGGCTGTGACAGAACACATTTTTTAGAGTGTGGACCCTTTGTATGGACCAAGAAAATCAGTATTAAATCATGACTCATCATTATTAAACCACTTATTTGATAAACAATCTTCTGTTGAAAGGCTCAACCCTACAGGAATTTTATTTCCAGTGAAAGAATATAAATGATCACACCAGTATACATTTTTATTTTAGTCGAAAATAAACTTACCAGAAAAAGGATTTTTGCCAATTATTAGCACATTTGGCAAAGACATCATGATCAACTGCTGCAAACTCTCCTATAAAAGTTAATTAAAACATTATTTACATCATATGTACTGAATGAAAGTGAACATCAAATGCCAACAGCCATTAAAGAGAAATCAGTATTAATTAAACAGTTTTAATATTTTTCAGGACTTCATGTATACAATTCATATAATACTTATTTGCATTCTAATTAAAAAAAACAACTAACAAATATGAGTTACTTGTACAGAAGCTTTGTTTTACTGGTTTGCACAATCATCTCACACAGCAAAATCCTCTCGTGGCAATGAGCTGGCTCAGGGATCTTAAGCCAACGAGATCTCAAGTCTCAGAATGAAGCAAAACCTTTAAATTTATTATGTTCATGTTTCCCTGACTAACCCATTGATACACATTTGTTTTATTGGCTCTAAGGTGCATTTCTACTGAAAAAAAAAAATCTATTTCCTTTATTTCACGGTTTCTTTGGCCTCACCAAAAGGTGGATGTGAAAATCCCAGGGGTTTTTGCTGCAGTGGCACTGGGCCAGCTGTGAATATAAAGGTACAAACCCCTGTGTGCACAATCCCATGGAATTTTAGCTGGAAGTGTCACACACCAGGCAGCAGCTCTGCCTATCTGTGCCATGGAATCCATCAATGGAGCTCCTGTAATGGCTGTAATCGGGTCAAATCCCCAGTCTAGACAGAGCCTAATTCTCCTGAAGCAGAATAGTCTTCCTCCTGTTCCCAGATATTTATTCCCAGCAGATGCCATCCTATAGTCAGGCTTTTTTGTTTTTGCACAGTGACAGATCCATTACTATATAAAATATTCCTATTCAAAAGCAACATATGCCAGAAGAGCCCAGGGCACACATCAGGTGCCACTGTAAGCAACAACCTAACACAGGTCCACTTGCTTTAGGTCAAATTGAACAAAACCCCAATTTTTCTTGAAAAACACCAGTAGAAATTACTAGCTACAGCTATACTTGAAAGTTCCCACCAATTCATATACAACATCAAAATTATACCTGAATTGATTAATAGTAGATTGCAAAATATACATTCCCCCTGGAAAAGCCTAAGACAAATTATAAGGAGGGAGAAAAGAGCTTTGACCTCCTCCAATATCACAAAATTTAACCAATTGTGACACCTGTACTTCTCAAGACTTTGATAAAGATGATTTTCAAATAAAAGTAAGACATGAAGTGCACCATAGGATGTTTTAAATCAATATAAAACAGATAAAGTATAATGAATTTAATGAGTGCCGACAACTACCATGAAAGAAAATCCCATATTTTTAGAGTGGCTTTTTGTTGTTTGCTTTGGTTGTTTTTTGGGGGTGGTTTTTGGTAGTATCTTAAATAATTCCATGATGCTATCACGAAGCTGATCATGTATCAAAGCAGAGCATGAGCAGCAGTAACAAGAACGTGTGTCCTGAACAGACAGGATCACCTGTTTCCTTACAACACCTCTGTCTTGCCCCAGAGATGTCTGACACCTTTTCTGTCTCTTGGTGTTAACCTCAGCACTGGCTTTGCTTGCACAAACTTTCACAGCTCACTAGCATTTATTTTACTGAAAATTTTCACCTCCTCAGTCAAATCTGCTGAGAGTCATGGACACTCACTGGATTAAACCTCTCGAACCCAAGAAAAATTTAGAATCATTTGTCTTGAACTAACTGCTGAGAACAGTTCCATGCTCTTACACTGCCAAGAAATGTACACACTCCAATTACTGGTTCAGGACCAGAACTGTAATTCCACAGAATAACAAAGATGACATAAGAACAAAAAAAAAAAATTGACTAATCTAACATAACACCTTAATTTTGAATGTTACATCCTACCAGCACAGGTTTTTGACAAGTACATCCACAAGTTTTTTGACAAGTACATCCACAGCACTGATGTAATTTTCCACTAAACTGAGAGAAGGTTTTCCACAGATGTTACAAAACCACATGGAATAAACCAGCATGGACAAGCTCACAATGAAAAGTGTTAAAGAGTTAGGTTAACACAGCGCTAAAAATCCCAAATTCCCACATTCATCAGTGTCTGATGCTAACCCTTAGGAAAATCCTGTCTCAGTGCAGTGAATGGTGTCCTGTCCCCTCCCTGGGCTCCCAGGAACATCCCCAGGAACACCCCCAGGCACTCTCAGTTTTCAGGGGCACTGGGCTGTGAGGCTCCTGCCTCAGCCCAGCCTAAGGGAGGCCTCTCAGTTTGATTCCAAGGCATCCATCAAGCCCCAGCTTTCCTGCCTTGGGGAATTTCACAGGTGACAGGAACTCAAGTGACCCCTCTGTGAAACAGCCCATCCTTTAACACTTCAGCTACCACAGAGCACAAACCTCCCTGCAGGCACTGCAGGGAGTGAATAGCTACACATGCAAAAAGCAATTTTAGATTGCAAGGAGCTCTCCAGCTTTCACTCCTGCTAGAAACACCAGCATGTGTTTGCATGGTGACGAAAACCCTGAAAAACTGGGAAGGGGAGAAAAGTGTATATAAAACAATTAAAAAAGGGCAGCTCAATATAGCTTGGACCACTAAAGGCATGGTGACTGGTTTAACAATTTCTTTAAAAAGAATAATTTTTTTTATTTTACAAAAGCTCTAATAAACTTGTTTCCATCACAAAGGTTTGGAGCAACATCTGCAATCCTGAACCATCCAAAGGTACCTAAGTGCCAGCAATTCTGCCTGGTCCTGGAGCACCCAGACTGGTGATACCATGAGGCCAGTGCAGGATGGGGAATGCTTTGTGTTCCAGAAAAGATCAATCCTGTCAGTGTTTGTGCCTCCTGTTGCATGACTTGTGGAACACTAATGCCTGGTGGAAAATGACTTCCTTTAGGAAAAGGAAAAGCATATGGGCCTTAGCAGGCAGCACATAAATCCATGTGCAGGACAAAAGGGAAGTGCTAGGAACATGTTCCATGGCTGGTCAGGGCAGTGATAGCTGGGAATCCCCACTGCACTCCTGGTTTTGGGAAGCAGTGATAGCTGGGAATCCCCACTGCACTCCTGGTTTTGGGAAGCAGTGATAGCTGGGAATCCCCACTGCACTCCTGGTTTTGGGAAGCAGTGACAGCTGGGAATCCTCACTGCACTCCCAGTTTTGGGAAGCAGTGATAGCTGGGAATCCCCACTGCACTCCTGGTTTTGGGAAGCACACTCTGTGTGTGGACACAGGAGGAGCAGCAGACTCCAGGCCAGGAGGTGCAGGGAGAGGGAGAGCAAAGGATTTCTCCCAGGTCTGGGCTCTCCTGGCAGGAAGGAGCAGGGGACTGGGGAAGGGCACTAAGGCCACACTAAAGGGACACTGGTGACAGCAGCAGTGCCCAGCTGTGGTGTGTCCATGTGTACAAAACTGTAACCAGCTCAGCATCCAGCAGGTACAGGACCAGCTCCTACTGCTGCATCAAACTTCAGTGGCTCTTCTACAGCTCTGACTTAGATCCTCGCTGCATTTACTACAAATTTCCAAATTAATTCCAAGCCCAGTAAATTTCATCACATTTTTCTAACAAAAATTCCATTTACAAGACTAAATGCACATGTAATAATCTCTCTCACTGGCACAAAACTTGCTTCAAGTCAGAAAATACCAACCACAGGAGTAATTGCACACACAGAGTATCTATTCTGTAAACAGATCATTATTCATACAAAAGTGCATTCACACCACCTTTATACCTGTAACCAGTGATAAGAAATTTGGCCAGATATCTAAACAATCATCCATACAAGCATCTCTTATTCATCTTTCTCCTGTTACCCTTAAAGCCATAACTACAGAAGAAAATTTAGAAATAATTCCAGGCAAAACATAACACAACAAACAGTTACTGACCTGATAGTAAGTTTTGATTTGTTTCACCAAAATAGACAAATTTTGAATCCTTAATGATGCATCATTGTTTACTTTTTTGTTTATCCTCTGATTAGCAGACTTTGGATTGCTGTGTAAAGAAAAGGAAAAAGAACACATTAAACACACTGAACATTAATCTTTAAAGCTTTGTCTACAAAACAAATGGTATAGTTAATGTGCCAGCACAGCCATCCCTTGTCTTGATAACCAGCCTTGTTTTTCCCTCCACAAATCAATAAAGAGTTGAGGAAGATGGAAAGAGCTTGAAATGTGTCTCTGACAGAGCCAGCCAGCCTCACATTCCTGTTTGCTGCCAGTGCAGCCTGAAATGGGGAGCACCCACCACCCACCACAACTCCCAGGGAATGGCTCTGACAGGAAAGTTTTTGTGGCTCTATGATGGTATTTTACTAGGAACAAAATGGAATTTTAACTTTTAGAACGATGATGAATATGAAACACATCGTGCTAACACACACTAAACTGTTTTAAATGTGTTTACAGGTTGCTGGAATGTGACAACAAAGGGATTATTAACTGGAGTTTTTGTCAGGTACTATCGTATACTACCAGATTTTTCTCTGGTTTGTCTTGGCTTCAGGGAGGAAATCAATCACTTTTTCCTTCCCAAAGCAGAAAGGATCTGAGGAAAGGCAGATGAGCCACCCTTTTCAATACCTTGTAACACACAGAGGACAGCAGGACAACCATTCACTGGGATTGCCCATGGAAAACCATGCAGAATCAAAGCACACCCCATAACACTCTCTGGAATGTTTAAAGAATTCCTAAGGGATGGCCAGTGTGAAGTTTCTCACTTGTACAGATTCTTGATAATGCAACTTTTGATATTTAATGGTATTATTGCATTGTTTAATGATATTATTATGATCAGATAAAAGAGAGCTGGCTGGGATGCTGCACTCAAAAACAAATTACCAATTTTTCCCTGTCAAACCAGGGCTCCCAGCAGGGATATGTGTCTGCTGGCTCTGGTTTTATTCAACGTTGCCATTAATGATTTAAACAATGGAATACAGAATACACTTTCCAGAACAGCCACTGGCAAACTTTAGGAGAAAAAAACTCCAAAGAACAACCTTCAAAAAATACTATGGCAATGGAGAATGATCCTGGTAATGTGCAAAAGTAATGGAATTCAATAACTCACAGGCAGAGGATTAGAGTCAGAATCAAATGCAGAAAGAAGAGTTATTTGCTATAAAACAAAAATGACCTGAATATTGTGGTATCATGACTTACTCTGATGCAGTTTATCCCTTTGATTGGTAGTTTCACATACTCTGTGTACAAAAATTACATATTTTTCATTTATATATAACTCACCTACACAAACTTTATTTGCCTTTTACAGCGTGCTTAAATTTAGAATATTTGATTTTTTAAAAAAATAAATATTTATGTCTTTTCTTCAGTTTATTGCTATCAGCATTTCCTGGCTTATAAACACAAATAGAAATAATAGAAAAACCACTGCTGGGAAAGGAAGTCTCGTCATATAAAAAATGCACCTCCAACACACAGACATTCCTAAAAGAAAAGCAGCAGGCACAGTATCTTTTTTCTATATTTATTATTATAAATCTAGGAAAATTAGGACATGGGTAATTGCCTCATTCCTAAGTGCTCATCACCATGTTCCTAAAAATATTATAAACAATTAAAATACATTTTAGAACATATTAGCCCAACCATGTGACTAAGATGTGACCTTGGGTTTATTAGATCAGCCAACCTGTAGCTGTAAAAGCAACCAAATGGGCTAAAAATCATTATGCTTTGCAGATGCACAGAACTGGATTCCTTTCCACACTGAATTCATTCAAATTTGTTAAAATCAGAAGAGAAAATCCACAATAAATCCTGCTGACCTACAGAGATCAGCTGAAGTCTCCTATTTCTACATGCATATCTCCAAAAGGCCGATTTGGGCCCTTAATCTTCATCTTTAATCTTAATGACCATGGGATTATCTCTGGGCTTTTTCATCATCTTCAGCAGCATTTCTACAGCCACACATTTCAGATGCCTCTCCCTTTAGAGCACTCAAAACAGGGCACAGGGGTTTCCTGGATGTTGTGCCAGCTCTTATTTTAGCATCAACACCAAAATTAGCGTGCAACCACAGGAACTCAAAACACAAACGTCATAAAAGCTCAAGCTTTCCATTTTCTCATTTGCAAAGCTGTATTAGGATATTGAGATTGATCCTGGATGAACAAAAACTTCAATATCTGCATAGCACTGAATCTTCATGACACCACAGGATCAGCCCAGCCAGCAGGGAAGGGCTGCTTTAACAACCTCACCTCCCTCCATGACAAGCTTAGTGCCAAAATGATTCATTGCTGTAGCTTAAAACAGAATTTGGAGGGGTTTTTGTTTTGGTTTGGCTTTTTGTTGTTGGCTTAAATTGCAGGAAGCAGTTTACTGAGATTGTGAATTTAGCTGGGAAAACTTGGGCTGCAGATGTGCTCTGGAGCTGGATTTTTACCACTGGGAAAAACTCCACTGTCCAGTTTCAAGATGCCCTGCTAGTACAAATGAGCAGCACTTAAAATCAGAATGTCACCCTTGGGACAACCTGATGCACAGAAAAAAATTATTTTAGTAATTTCAAACTTTTCTGAAAGATTATGGTAAAGGGTCCAACAGAAACCCCAAACTCCAAGTTCCCTTAACATTTTTCAGCAGAACTTTAAAGTAGGTAGTGGGAACAAGAAGTTTTAAGGTTCAATAAAAGCAAGGTAGTGAGATATCAGTACTACTCTCTACCAATCATTTTAGATTTAATTAAACATGTACCCTCAATAACTCCCTATTGGTAGTAAATTCCTTTTTCTAGTTTTTTGGTAATGAATGCCCTCTTGGCTCATTATTCTTCAACCATGGGAGGTCAGTTGTCTTTGACACTCCCAATTAGCACATGTTAGCCATGACTAGGATGAGTGACTTGGACAAAAAAAATTGTTTCCCATGCTTGCCAGAGTGCAATGCTGCTCTCAGCACCTTCCAGTGCAAACAGGACTTCACCTCTGTGCTGCAGTAACTGAGATCTTTCTAACCACATTATGCCATCAAATGATTATAAGCACAGACTGTTTATAGGCTACCTACTAAAAATGATCCTGTGCTGAAAAGTAAATGTTGAAAACTGAGGGATTCCCCCCAAGCAGCCTCTGTGCTGGTGATCACCAGAGCTCCCTAATCTTCAGGCACTGATTTATTTCTACCTTTCAGATTGTGTTAGAACTGTCAGGTTTGTGTATGGAACAGCCAAGCACAGACCTGACAGGTCCCTCCTCACACCAGTGTTATGAAAGGAACATGATTAGGTCCTGGAACAGGAAATTCCTTATTTAAAAAAAACCCAAACAACTAAACCCACCTTCACTTCCAATACTGATAAGCAGGTCTAATTTTCTCAAGGACTCCAACCTGAATGCTCATTAATCCACTAAACAGCATTTTAAATATTATTTATTTAGTCAATATAGTTCATCATCTCAAGTATTGCTATCTTGATTTGTTCTTCTTGAAGAGGAAATAATGTAGCAGGATGCTGGCTGCACATTTCCATTTTATGTGGTTTGTAGAACTGTATATTTTCAGGCTGGTCTCAGTCATGACATACTTTTTACTAAGCATGAAGTCTGATGTGCAACTATTTTTCATACAGAAAGATAAAATTCTAAACACAAACTTCCAGAACCTTCTAAGAGCAACTCTAAACTCATTTACAGTTCTGGCAAATTAATTTATTAAAGATTTTAATGAAGTACTTTACTTATACCCGTAAGTTGAACTGTTGAATTTCTATGACCAGTATAATGTTTATATTTTTATTAGTGCAAAACAACTCTGTTTACTAGAATAGTACATAATAGTAATAGTATATAATAGTAATAGTACAGTATATAATAGTAAATAGGTCCAGCAACACTGAAATAAACTGATGGAAATACAGGATGCAAATTAAATAATTTTGAAGGCAAAAAGGTCTATGTTGCCAGTTTAAGACACAGCTTTAAAAAGCAGTGTCTTAAAACTGTGTTTTTAAAACCCTCAGATTCTGGTGGCTACTGTAAACATTTTTAAGGCCATCCTTGCTCTGAACTGCTCCTTTTATGAGTGGGGATACTGAGCTGCTTCAGTGGCAAACAGCCCAGCAAAATAGGGCAAATCTGTCTAGAAGTCGATAGGAAGCAGAGCGGTAAAAGATCCCCTGAAGCAATTTTACATTTAAGAGCAACCTACTTATGACAAGATACATTAATTTCAATAGCAATAAAAGCAGACAGGAGCATCTATCCCAATAATGCATTAGTTTAAAACTCCTGATTACACAGGGAACTTCAGTGATTTTTGAAATCCTACCAGTGTCATGAATCACAGATTGAGACTTCATATAATCAGGGATTATGTGTCTTTAATTTTTCATTGACCAAAATCTATCAGAAATGGGAATGTGATAGCTTAATGGCCTCATGCTTAAATCTATGCAGACTGCAAACCAGTTGTGTCCTCCCTTGCCATCTGTTCCTTGATGGTACTTAATGATTAAGTCTGGTATCATAACGCTCCCTAATTTGAACTATACCATTGTTTGAATGTATTTGGTGAGTTCAGTGAAATGCTACCCTGTGGTTCAGCTCACAGCAGCACAGCATTACTTGTACAAATAAATGCTGCATGCCTTAATAAAGTTTATTTTCTGCCCATCCTTTGAACTGGAATGCTGAGGTTCACTCTTGGTATCTGTCAAATATTTCAGTAATATTTCAGAATTTTGGGATAGACTTCAACTAAAAAAGCAGCACCTTCACTTGTACAAATAAATGCTGCATGCCTAATAAAGTTTATTTTCTGCAAAGTTCTTTTAACTGGAATGCTGAGGTATCTGTCAAATATTTCAGTAATTACTGATAACAGAATTTTGGGATAGACTTCAACTAATAAAGCAGCACCTTCATTATTTACTACCGGCACAAAAATAATAAGCATGCTCAAAACGTGTTTTACAAAGAGACTTCATACAGCACTGTCCTTTTACTGACAAAACAATAAAAAAGTAAAAAAAAACAAACACGGGGCTTTCACTGGAGAATAACTGATAATCTTCAAATTGCTTAACATTCTACAATCTACCTTTTAGTTGTAAAATACTGTATTTCTATCCTTGAGACGATACTGCTACAGCAGCAACCAATGCAGTGTGGAAATGGTCATCTGCTCAAACATCTGAAGATATCCCAAACACAGATACACTTTGCCACAAAATCAGTATTAATGCCTCCATTTAAGGGCACTGTGCTAACTGTGCACTTAGCAAGGACTGACTGTGTGTGCCAGAAGTCCAACAGCTGTATCCAACGTTTTCTGCCTCGTGATCCTGTGAGCTTTAGGAAGCAGGCCTCACATCAAACGTCTTTTGGCCCTCACACAAAACCCCACTTCCTAGGATTATGTCCAACATCATAAACTGGTAGGAGGCTGAAGCCCTATGCCTACTTCAAAATAACAAACAACCAAACCACGACCAAGTGGCCTGACCCAAACAGAGTGGCTGGTGGGATCACAGGGAGCACTGCCAAGAACCTATCTGTGCATACTGAGCACATGCACACAGCTTCCCTCTGCCAGCCTCAGCTCAGCAGCTCAACTGCTCAAGCTGCATGGTTCCTCAAGGCTGCAGGGTGCTGGAAAAGCTGCAGCTGTGTCCTGCCCAGTAACCCAGTGTCTCCCTGCCCCGGGGATGGGGACCTGCTGCACATCACAGCCACTGCGTGGTCCTCACCAGTGTGAAGGGACATCCCCTGACGGCCCCACACTGCCAGGGATGTGGGAAGGTGCCAACAGCCAGGCTGAACCACAGGGCATTCAACAGGTCTGCTGACTGAGCTTTCATTTCTTCCTCCCAGGGTTTAAAAAATCAACAAAACAAAAGTCCAGAACAGCCCAGATTTATTTTTGTCCTCTTTTCCCTAACTGCAGCGAAGAAGATGTATGCAGGTGAGGAAAACGTGTGAGAAAACAAGAAAGGAGGTAAAACAGCTCACCTGTTTGCCTAAACACATCTGTGACTAAGCAAACTCTGGTGGAAAAGACCAAAACCTTGGACCCTTGAGACAGTGTTCACAGGGGTCTGAGGATGAGGGAAGAGATGAGGATCTGACTCCATGTTTCAGAAGTCTTGATTTATTATTTTATGATATATATTATATTACAACTATACTAAAAGAATAGAAGAAAGGATTTCATTAGAAGGCCAGCTAAGAATGGAAAAGGAATGATAACAAAGGCTTGTGACTGACTGAGACAGTCTGAGACAGCTGGACTGTGATTGGCCATTAATTAGAAACAACCACATGAGACCAATCACAGATTCACCTGTTGCATTCCACAGCAGCAGATAATCAATGTTTACATTTTGTTCCTGAGGCCTCTCAGCTTCTCAGGAGGAAAAATCCTAAGGAAAGGATTTTTCATAAAATGTGTCTGTGACAGACCCTCAGTTCCAACTTTATACAGCAACCACTGTCTTTAAGGCCATCCATGCTCTGAACTGCTCCTTTTATGAGATATTTAATCAAATAATATGAAATAACTTCCTTACTATTGTTTCACCTTGACTATTCTTTTCCCATCACACTAAAAGGTAATATGTAAAAATAAAGCTTTCTGCCAAAAGTTGAACCTAGTGAGTCACTGCTGACTACACCAAGTAACCTGGGTGAGCTCCCCACAACAAATCAATGAATGGCACAGCTGGCAAAAGGAAGGAAAATCTGAAAGTATTTAGAGCACCACAGAGCACTTAACACACAAAATAAGGAAAATCTACAGGATTAGAGCACCACAGAACACTTAACACACAAAATAAACACACCTAGGTATTAAAATTTCGAGAATTCCCAGAAGAAACATCAACAAACAATTTTTTTTTATTGAGGTAAAACATGAGAACCAGAAAGTCTGACAAACACACTCTACCCCACAAATCTAAACATCTTTCAAGGAACATCTTGTTGGTTTGCTTGGTTCGTTTTGAAGGGTTTTTTTAACTAGAGAAGGTTTAGCAGGAAATATCATTTGAAAAGGGAGAATTAAACTGCTGTAGTACTTGCACCACACAATTTTCCAAATTAAACTAAACCCAAAAGGTGCCCAAGGATGCAAGACCAGGAAAGCAACAAGACTGACATGCCACAGAAGCAAAATACTGAAGATACTGAAGTCTGAAGTTCTGACTTCTACTTCAAGCACTGCCTGTTATTTTCCCTCTCAGAGCCAACATTTTTTACTTCTGAAACGAGCCCAAATTTTCAAGACCTATTCAGCTCAGTACCAAAAACCAGAGCAGATGAGAACTACTTGGCTTTGTGATTAACACCTCAAAGCAGCTGATGATGGGAGCTCTGCAAACATCGCCGCGTCGGTAACATCAGCTTCACACACAGGCACTGCCACATTCAAAATATTAACATAAGAGAAAATTCCTGTGTAGGATTTAAAAGCAATACACATTTATGCAGTCTTCTTTATTTAAGCTGAAAAAAAAACTTTTAAGAGGAGTTTGCAAGGACAAGTTTTTTTTTCTTGGATCCTAACTAACAGCACCACAGCAAGTATGTACTTTGCTTTATTTGATAATCACAGCACTACCAAAATTATTTCTCCTTTGAAAGACTTGGTAAAATGTTCACTAATTTTACTCTTGACTTTAAACTTGGCTACAAAGTTTAAAGCTACAGATTCTCAAGAAAATTAGTTCTCACTTCAGTGTCACCAACAGTCTGACCACAGGTAAACAACTCAGTACTCAGCATAAACAACTACAGGAAATACTGATCTGTGATGGCACCAAAGCTACACAGATATTGCAGTTTTAGTGACTAGAAAGCTCTTCAGTTGTAAAAACAGCACCACACAGACTTCCCTGAAATACTTTTGGTTGGAACACCACAACTGTAGATAATTTCCTTTCTTATGGAGGGAAATAAACCCTCTATAAGTAAATGATTAATAATAAAATACATATTTTCATCTTTCTCTACACCCACTGTTAAGAGTAGTGACAATGTGACATTTGCCTGCATTCTCTCATGCATCTCCCTGTCTCTGTATACTGGTTTTGCCCAGCACACACAATACTCCAAATGTACAGCAAGTGTATTCCCAAGCTACCAGGAAATTCCAGCAGACACTTTTTGCTCAGGGGCTTATTTAAGAAAAACAAAGATACCACACAGAGAAAAACTAGAGCAAATATTTCCCTGAAGCTTAAACCAAGATAACATTCTGTAATAAACCGAAGTGGACTGTCTTCTGTCACTACAGGAAAGAAAGCAAGTACTGGAGTGTTTCTAAATGTGCAACACAAAGATTCACTCAATGGCCAGGAATACAACAGACACCATTTATGGGTTCATCCTTTACAATTTCCCATCCCAAAATACAACATCGGGCAATTTTTGCTTGGGTCAAGCAGTAGCCTTGCTTCAATTCATCCCATTAAACAAAAGGGAGGCATTTTGCAAACAGTGCTCAACAACAACTGCCTCTGGAGCAGATTCAGGATAAAGGCTGGACTCGCAAACAAAGCAAACAAACACAGACACTCTCCCACAGTTACTCCCAAATAATCTTTGACCACTGAAGTCACGTGCTCTAACAAAGCAGCATCTTGGAAAAATGTCTTGATCCCTAAATAATCACTACCTAGGGAAAAGTGGTGTATTACAAAAGACAAGGAAGGCAACAAATTGCTATTTAGCTTAGAGAAAAAAGAGGAGGAAACAAAAATAAGAAGAACATATGAACAAACACAAAACTTAAAAGTCCCTTCTTAACCGAAGAAACAAATGAGAAAAATCTAGAAGTAAATCTCAAATTGGTGTAAGATAAGATGAGCTTGATTTAGTACCCAAATTCAGGTAACTAGGTTAGTTTTCAAAAGAAAATCAGAGCACAGCAATACTTTGCAAAGGTTTGTGGTGGAGAGATCCCCAGAGCATGAAACCAGCATCCCCATGAAAGCTGAAGCGGCACAGCCTTGTCACTGAAGGGTACAAGCTGATCAGCCACGTGTCTGTAGCTAACTTAAAACTGGATTTTACTGCTGCTCTTATTCTCATGGAGTGCTCTGAAACAGCATGTAGAATGTGAAATGCAAAATTCTCTGAAAAAGGAACTGCAAAGCCATAGTGAATGTATGTTCTTTCCTTGCCAGAATGCTTTCAGTGCTGAGACAAGTTATTTTGATATTAGATCTAAGATGGCTATTTATGGAAAAGGTTGACAGGCTTAACAGAATTCTCTGTATGTATTAAGAAATAGTTTTAAATTCAGTTTTTATTCCCTGGCCCAAGATATAGCCTAGAGTAAGGATGGGGTCAGTAGCAGGCTATCAAAAGAAATAAGGAGACAGAGTCAAAGAGAGATAACCAAGATGGCACATGAAGGAGACAGGGCAGAAGTGGATGTGTATGTGTAAAGCCAAGTAAGATGATTTAATTACTGATCTCCAAAATTTTGCACAGAACAAGAGTGAACTACAGAGGAGTTTCCTGCTCAGAAATAAATCAGGGTAGCCAGGATGAAGGAAAGCGGGTATCAGCTGTGGAAAAGGGTACAAAAGCATAACAAAAATTAGTAAAACAGAGACAGGCCAAGATCAAGCACTTCAAGCATTCCATGTTCATCCCATGCATTTTCCCCTCTACCAAAAACCCAAGCACCCCACACGTGCAGGGATCAGCCTGTGCCCACCTCACCTGCCCAGTTCAGAGCTCACTGCAGGCTGATGGTCCCATCTAAAACCATTCATCTTTACACTAAGAACTACATTTGCTCTTCTCTAATCAAAAGGGTTTAATTTCAACAGTCCTGGTGCACATTGTGCTGGACCACTTATTAAAGAATTTGCTTCTTGACAAAAAAAAAGGGACTGTTCCAAATTCAGCTTTCCTGAAGAAAAATCTCAGCTCTGCTGCTGCAGAACTACTCTTGGGAGCAAGAACTCTCACAAAGTCCAAGTGACACCTTGCACCTGTGGAAAACCTGACAGAGCACATCTGGGAAGTGTGAATCTACACCAGGAAGTGATAAAAGTGTGGATAGCAATATTATCTGTTAATGATATCTGACCTTTTCCTAAAAAACACTAAATTCCTAAAATTTCTAAATTCCTACTCCTGCTGCCAAAGTCCTTTTCCTCAAAACTCTTTTCCATTTCCCCACCCAGGCAGGGCCTGGCTGAAGCTGCTCTTCCCAAGAAGGAGTTAATGGATTGAGAGGCTGCACTCTTTCACAGATCCTGGCAGCTGGCTCCAGCTCTGGAGACAGAGTCCAGTTTTCAGGGGGAGATACAGGCAAGCCAGGAGCATGGGCTGGCAAGCTGAAGTGCTTGGAAAAAAGCACACAAGTGAGGGCTGAGAGCTGCACACAGCAGCCAAGGAAGCTGTCCACATTCTAGGCACACACCACCAGGCAGCCAGTCCACCTGGAAAATCTGATGCTGTGAAAGGCCTGCAAGTGGATTCAGGCACCAAAAAACAGTGGGAGAATGGTAAAAGGGGAAAACCCAGGAGAAGAATGAAAGACTGCATCTTTGAAGTAGTTTTCAGCATGTCTGGATGCAAAGACTGATATGGAAAGTATCACTTAATGAAGACCAAAGTTATAAAAGGAACACTGGGATGAAAGCAGCCAGGTTTTCCAGACAGTGGATTAAATTCATCCAGCTCCAGAGCTTGGTTCTGTACATTACCAGCCCTGCATACAGTCTGGGTCCAATACTTCCTTTAAACCAGATTTATTTCCACAAATACAAAACACAGTAATATAGAACAATTAAAGCTACAATACTGTTTCAAGTCTTTGTTGCTTGACCAAATATTAATGGTGGTGGTAAATGTAATGAAAGCCCCAATCTTGTAAGTACTTGCAGCTGTCTCTTTTTATTCAAAGGACCCAGCAAGACTCTTGTCAGTTTGGGAACCACAGCTCATACTGAAAGACTTTCATCGTTTCTTACCCAATCCTATTGGAATTCAGTTAACAAGTATCAGAGAACAAGACCTATCAAAACTGGAAATAAATACCATGCAGAAAATGAATGTTTCTGTAAAAATACTGTGGTTTTTTTTTGGATCAGAGGAGTTCATAAACAGCACAGTGCTAAGACTATTAAAAAAACCTGAGGTGATGTTAATCAGGATCTGGAAAAATATCTCCAGGACAACTGAGTATTATTTTACTGCAATTGTAATTGGGTGTGCAACAGGTGACTAATCCACTGCATGATACTGGTTCCCTGATTTCAGTACACACACAACAGACTGCACTCCAGCCTAGGAACACTTTATAAATATAAATCAGAACTCTATGATACAGAGGTGCAGTGAAGGTATGAAGCATTCCTGGCATGCTCCTTCACCTCCCTGCCATGGCAGAACACCAGTGCAGCGATCTCTGGGGCTCTGATTTATTTCCAAGATGCATGACCCCTTTTCTGTATCAAAGAGCACAAAGATAAAGGCTCAGATTTAGAAAGACAGATGGGTTTCTATGCACAAGAATCAGATACTGAGTGATCCCAGCAGAAGGTAAGTAACCGGATACTTCTGAAGCACGGGACCTAAATTTAAACAGGAAATTAGAGACATTCTCTCAATGTAGGAGCTAATATTATAAACACTGGGAATCTCCTTAATTAAAAACAAAATTAAAAAAAAAAAATAACATCAATTGGCCTGTAGCATCTCCAGCAAGGAAGAGCCCTTCAGATGTAACTGGTCACTGAACAGAATCTGGGTAATTTTTCACGTGTCCCAAAACATCCAAAGGTAAAAATCATACAAGGAATGCAATGAATTCTCTCATGGATGAGGTATTAACAAACTCAGTGCTGATAAATCTCAGCACCAGCAGCATCCTGCAGCAATTCCAATGCTGACACCTCTCTTCCCTGTCTCAATCATTACAATTGTTGAAAATAAAGTTGATCCAGACAAGCACAAGGAGAACCAAATGCTGGACTCTCACTTGTAGATGATGGAGGGCAGGATTAACTCTTTTCTAACTGAACAAAAAACCTTCCCTAACTAACAAAGCCACTTTTTTTTTTTCTGGACTGTGTAACTGTTTACAAACCATGCCTCATCCAATATTAACACTCACTTTTATGGTCACAGAATTTGTTTTTTCAACATTTGGCAAGAAAAAAGTAAGAATTAAAGTATATATACAGCAGGACTACAGCACCTCTAACAGCCCCCACTGCCATAGCTCCTAGCCACAGACCTCTAGTTCTCAAGTGAAGTCACTGAGCTTTAAAAAAAAAAACCAAACAACCAAAAAAACTTCCCCAAGCCCAACATTCTGACAAAAAACACCCTTCTTTTGAAGTCACATGACACAAATTTTTCTGCCACATTCCCTCAATATATGTTAGTAAATAAATACTAATAAAAGGAAAAGAGAAATAAAACCAGAAAACACTGTTAATAATCTGTATTGATGATTAGTTAGAGCTGCATCTTGGAAGTGTTTTTGCAAATGAAGACATTTGCTTAATAGGTGGATATTCAAAATGTACAGGACTAAAAGTTAACACAGCTTTCCACAGTGACTTCACCACAGACAGGACCACACTGCAAAACATGAAACAGTTTTTCCCCTATTTCAATCCTGGCACAAAACCCAAAACAAACTGAACTTTCCCAAAATATGAGCAGAGTTCTAAGAGGCAATTCTAAGCAGTAACCAGCCATGCTACATCTCAGCTCCCACAGGACCTTCCAGTGTAGTGACATATTTCTAAAATTAATTTCATTTGTACATCAATGCTTTTCCACATTTCACTGTTTTCACTGCTCTGAATACCAAACTAATTTTTTTTTAATTTACATCTCCAGTGTGTATTTTTTACACACACACACCCAATGCTCCCTAAGTACAGTAATCATGGCATGGGGTCAAGGAAGCAAAAAGTCACAGCCAAATTCAACACACAGTGCATTAGGCATGGGAATGTTCCTTCTCCACAGTTTTCCATTTTACATACATGCATCAATTTATACTCAGTATTAACAAACTGACTGGAAAAAAAGTTGAAGACTATATTCTTCAAAATCACATTGTTCCACTGCTAAATTTGCCTTCCAGCTGTCAAACTGTTTTATCCCATACAAGTTCTACATCTCAAATGCATGGCCACAGCTGACAATCTACTTACTCTGTGCAATCCAAGAAAAAAAGAAAGAAGTCGTAAAATAAAAATACTATTCTTCAGTGAAATGCATCACCTAAAATTCTTATTAAAGTGTGCCAGATTCCACTCAGATTTTGTTTTTCCAGAAAGTTCCATTCCACCAAGCTTTCCATGTTTCTCAACATTAGAGTGAGTATTAGAAGTGAATACTTGGGAGTCTAAGTTGTAGAGAAATAGGTGACAAAGGAAATACTGGTTTCAAAAGGCTATGAATTCACACTTAAATGTGGTAAAGTGTTGCTCTTTTGACACAGACTAGTTACACAAGCTGAATACCAAGGATAATAACTTTTAAAGCACTAAAAATGAATAAAAGCTACGAACAGAGCAGGAGGATGCCCATCCCTGAGCAGTGTTCCTGAGGAACAGCTGCCAACACAAGCTGCTCACACACTGATGGATGTACCCAGCCGGCCACAAGCCCACAGCTTTTCATACCTATACAGAAAATGGATGGATTTCTCTGCAGAAACTCAAAATATCAAAAAAAAATAGTATGTAGAAATTTTTGCACTAGTAACACTTTTATGATTATATCACTAGACACCTGACAAGTGTTACTCTCCAGCATGACAGTAGTGGGCAACATTCCAGTCAAAATTATGATTAACAGAGAGCCACTGTAAAGGATTTTTTCTGACAAGCAGAGTTTTCAATAAACAGTTTATAACGCCATGTAAAAACGTTTCTTCTGTCGGCTGTAGCCAGAAAGCACTCTACACTCACAATTAAAGCATCAGCTTTACTGCTCAACTATCTAGTCTAATTAGGAAGTGTGGAAAATGAAGAGGAAGGAGTGGAAGGGCAGTCCTTTTGCTCAGTGAACAGCCCTGTGTGAGTTGCATGCCATCCTTAAGTTTCATGTCACGTGCACCCAGATATGGATTAGAACCTTATTAGCCAAGCAAATTTATTCAAAATTTTCTTTATGAGCATGACTTACAGCAGGATGAACCTTTTTTATGCCTCTCAGTGGAAATCTGGGAAACTATTTACAGTCATCCCATTTTCCAGTAAGTTCTACAATGATGATTCAGCCTGCATCACACTATACATCCTGCAAATACATTGCTTGGACACTCAGCTGTGTGGAGCTGGGATCTGCCACGATCCCAAGTCTCCTCTTAACTCACCACATGACCGGGTCACGCACAAATGAAAGTAATTTACCAAGGTCAATAAGGGGAGAGGGGGAAAAGGGTTTTTTCATAAGGTGGCAACAAAACACAAGAGAAACAAACCAGCAAAAAATTACCCCAAGGCAGCGCTTGCCCACACTCACATTTGCAGCATGACTTCGTTCAGATACACTCCATCCACCAGCGCCACATATTCCTCCAGGTTGGTCCCATTTCCTCCAGCCAGCGGTCCGAACGTCTTCACCTGGAACAGAAGCAGCAGCAGCACCGTGACACCGAGGCCACCTCGCTCCCCTGCCGCAAGGCTCTTCTCAAACAATGAGCAAATCAAACCAGGAACGTGTGAGGGGAAAATGAACGCTTACCCAGGTGACAAGAGGGCTCGACATGAACTGCTCCAGAAGGGGTGTGAAGATCTCGTTCTCCATTTTACAAAAAAATGGTTAACATCAATGCAGCTCCTCTGATGCAAAAAATCAAGATAAGTCCTTCACTGCAGCAACTCTCTGGAATGCTCCAAGGATTCAGCTGGAGTGAGTGAACCCCATTTTTACCGAGCGATGCAACACCAACAAAAGTCAGTGCACTGGCAAGCGGGATTTATCTTCCTCTTTCAAGAAAAAATGCATCCGAAAGTCCATCTACGCGAATTTCAGCCTTTCCATTGATGCCTCTCCCTTCCTACATAGCGAAGAGGTGGAAGGAAGGAAGGAAAGAAAAGAGGGAGGCTGCCTAGCTACTGGGATTCTGCATCAGACAAAAAAAAAAGAGAGGAAGGAAAAATCTGCTTCAGCAGCGGCAGCGCCTCAGAAAGGAAGGAGAAATTCCAGCGAAACTCCGCGAGCTCATCCTGCCCCTTCCCCACAAAAAAAGCCCCGAGCCCGGGCGAGGGGAGCAGCGAGGGCAGCGCCCCCCGCCCCTCTCGCAGCCCAGCCCCCCGCG
>NW_005054341.1:4022507-4040101 GCF_000277835.1 Geospiza fortis | reverse complement strand
GGCTGCGGGCACCGCTCAGCCTGCGGTGTGGTGAGGGGGAGAGAGCCTCGTCCCTTCCCCGCTCTGGGAGTAAAGGTGCCCCTGAGGGATGATAATGCTCTTTCAATCACCCTTTTGGGGGAATAGAGGTGCCCATGAGGGAGATGCTCTTCCATTCCCCTCTGGTGGAATAAAGATGCCCGTGAGTGGAAAACTCAGCGCGGGAGGGATATTCTCCATTTCCCTTAGGAGAATAAAGGTGCCCGTGAGGCAAAAAGTGTAGGAGGGAAAGATGCTCTTTCATTCTCCTTTGAGGAATAAAGATGCCCGCGAGGGGAAATCTCAACCCAGAAGAATAAAAGTGCCCGTGAGGAAAAAAGCACGTGAGAGAGGGAGAGAGAGGCTCTTCCAATCACCTCTTGTGCAATGGAGGTGCCCGTGAGGGGAAAAGGGCGGGAACGAGATGCTCTTCCTTTCCCCTTTGGGAAATGAAGGTACCCGTGAGGGCAAAGCCTGTGACGGAGGGAAATGCTCTTCCATTTCTCCCTTAGGGAATAAAGGTGCCGATGGGGGAAAAAACTTGGCACGGGAGGGATAGTCTCAATTTCCTTTAGGAGAATAACGGTGTCCGTGGGGAAAAAACACGGGAGGGAGAGAGGGAGGAAGGAGAGGCTCTTCCATTCCCCTTGGGGGAATAAAGGTGCCCATAAGGGGAAAACTCAGCACGGGAAGGAGAAAGATCCTCTTGCATTCCCCTCATGCGGAATAAAAATGACCGGGAGGGTAGAAGGGTGGGAAGGAGATGTTCTTCTATTCCCCTCTCGGAGAATAGAGCCGTGAGGGAAAAGCTCGGTGTGGGAGAGAGATGACTTTCCATTGCCCGTTTAGGAAGTAAAGGTATCCATGAGGGGAAAAGTGTGGGAGGAAAAGACGCTCCGTCATTCTCCTTTGGGGAAAAAAGGGGCCCATGAGGGAAAAAACTCAGTGCAGGACTGAGATGTTCTTCCATTTTCCTTTTTGAGAATAAAGGTTCCTGTGAAGAGAAAAACTCTTACCCTCAGGAACTGGAATCCAGAAGCAGGACAGGTTTCCCCTCAGGAACTGGAATCCAGACACATCCATGTTAAGGTAAAATCCAACTTTCTGGAAAGGTTTTGTGGGGAATCAGAGGATGACAAGCAGTGTGCTGGCCTGATTATTGTCCCTTTCCTGAGCCTTCTCCTGCTTCTTGTGCTTTCAGTATTCAGTCCTGCATTAATATGCATGGATATATCTGCTTAATACATTATGTGGTTCATTGGCAAAGCATTTTACAAAATCTCAAACTAAATCCACCTTCTCTTCTGTGTGGTATAAATTGCAGCAGCATATCTTTCATTTTGCACACCTAATTAAAAAACCAAACCAAAACAAAAAACAAATCCTGCAAAACATTGCAATAGAAGTGACTGAAATTAAGTGCTTTTGAAACAAATCAAGTAACAGCTAAACAGATACAGTTTTCCTTAACCCAAATACCAGATAGATATTTTTCCTAATGTCCAACATTGGGAAAAACCCCAATTCCAATCGTGACTTGTTTCCCAGAATGCCTAAGTAACAGATTAGAAAAATATAAATTATGAACCTTGTAATATTAGTCTGTCTTTTGCATTCTAAGGATTTTTTTTTAATTTAGACAATGTTGCATAGTTCAATGACTTTGATTCTCACAGATCCCTAGAGTGAACTCAGCTCTCCTGTGAAACAAAAGAAATAAGGAAGGGCAAAGGAAAACTCTGCAGTCTTGGTTCTGAATGAGAACCTGGTGATCCATGGGTGAAATAACTGCCAATAAATTCCCAGCCCTTCAAGGCAACCACAAAAGCATTTTTGTACAAGCCTGCCCAGCCAACCGCTGCACTCCCCGGGCTGGCAGCAGTCTGTAAACATGCGACTGTGCCCACAATGCCATGGAACTTCCCTGCCTCATCCCCTTGTTTCTTCTGGGCTCTAATTAGGCAGTAATGACTTTGGCATCAAGCAATTTCTAGGAATTAGAGCCCAGCCAGTAGAAGTTGATAGTCCATGTAGTAGTAACAGCAGCTGGCTCACAGAAACCATTTCATACTGAGCTTCCCTAGCATTAAAAATTGAATTAAATGGTTTTAGATGTTTTTGCTTCCATCCACATCATGCAGTTGGCCTGTGTGCTCAGCGCTGCTGTTGATCACTGCTCCTGCAGAAAGAGTGCTACATTTGAGCTATGAAATGTACTGTCAGCTGTTTTACCTCGAATGATTTACAGTTCCCTATTTGAACTGGAGATTGGTACAAGATAACATTTCAGAGAAGGTATCCAGACGCAGTCAGAAGAGTTTTGTTTTCAGTTTTGGTTTGCATTGGGTTTTGTTTTCTTTTTTTTTTTTTCCTCCCAAGACTAAGAGCCCTGAAAACCTATGAAGAAACTCTAAAGTTTCTTCCAAGTAGCTGCCACTTTGTCCCACCCAGTGTGAGAACATGTACCTCCTTTCAGGTACACACAGACACCGGCCAGGATGAACCGATGCCAGGGCAGATGTTTGCACTGGAGTCAGAGCCAGAAGAACCTGGACTGCAGCCACCTCAGTGAGGTGAGACAACTCGCCCTAGGACAGGAAGCTGTCAGCCTTTGATTGCTCAACCCTTGTTTGACAGACAACCCTTAAAATGAATTTAAATGTTTGGCTTTGGAGTTATTTCTCTGATCTTGAACTGAATACGGAAGGCTTTAATTTTCAGCGTAGCTGTCAGGAGTCCCAGGAGCATTGTTCTAGGAAATACTTAGAAGTCACAGCTCTACAGGGCTGCATTACTGTAACCTGTAGCTTGTGATATATTTGGCTGCATTGTTTTAGCACTTTTTACCTGGGAAGGCTCCTAAAAGAAAGTTTGATGACTGCACTTACAGTGGTCAATCCCAGAAGCTGAAGAAGTTGAGAACTGAAGTTAGCTGACCCAAAAGAGAGAAGAGACATTATTATAAAACTGAATTCTAACTACTCTAGGAATGTATATTCAGGAATATTTTGGAACTAAAAACATATCCTTTTTATAATTTGAAAAAATGCATAGAGGACAATCTTGTTCTTTCACATCTCATTTTCTGGAACAGCACTGTCAGTATTTAATACAGAGTGTGACCTACTGCTTCTGAACAAACAGATTTAGAGATTACCTTGCTGTTAGAAGAGCCATGTTTGTTCTTGTACAGGTAAAGCACCCCCATCTCCTTTCTTTTGCATCTTCCATGTGCCACAAAGACTGTACACAGAAGACATGGAAATTATAAATGATCTATGCCTAGATCCCAGATCTGCAAATTGAGTTACTTCATCTTCTCAGTGAACTTTTTTTTTTGCTCATGGCATCATTTCCTGTACCTGCTATTGCAAAATCAAAATTGAAAAAGAACATCCAGAAACAACCTGATGCCTTGAATCTGCAGACAGCAGGAAAGAGTGACCATGTACAGCCCCACTTACCTTGTCAGGGTTTGTCAAATCATTTCTGGTCAGCCCTGCCCGCAGCGAGCCAAGGGAGGGGACAGTTTGGGGCTTAGATGACAACCAAGCTTCGCTTTCTGGCTGATGCAAGACGCAGTGGTTTTCTCTTCCTCTCACACATGAGCAAAGGGAAGAGGTGACGCTGCTGGCTCTGCCTCCCAGCCAGCACTGCTGGGCTAACAGCCTTTGCCTGATGGGACCTCAGGACAGGGAAAAACAGGGACCAAGCGTGGATGTTTGGGATCCACAGCAGGGTTATGAAACCACAGCCAAAACTGGAATGTTCTGATTGTGGGGTTGGCTTGATAGGACAGTGTCTGGTGAAAACTGCAAGCCAATGACAAGGACAGCCACCTTTCTTGTCCTGTTTGCTCCTAGAGAATCCCATTTCCCTATCAAACCCTATTCCCTATCAAGATGGGCAATAAAGGGAAAGGGCACTGAGGGCCTGAGCCTTTGTAAGTATGGCTATGAATTCCTAAAGGTGCCACAAATACAGCAGACTAAAAGCTACTTTTTGTTCCACGGGAGTGCAAAGAAGGGGAAATCCCTCTGTAACATTAATAAAGAACTGAAAATTCCACAACAATTTTTGAAGCTTTCTTCCCTGCTACAGTGTCTGCTCTGACGTGACCAAAATTCCCCATCAACTTTAAGGGAACTTCCTAAGAAAATGGTAAGTAACCTCAAAATGAGGGTATTTTGAAAAATTAAGAAGAAAATATTAGGAGCTTGGGGAAAGTTGGTGTTGTCCATTTAAGATTTTTTACAGATCCCAGACATTGTGGCAAATAGCAAGAAATTAGCCCAGAGACAGCAGACAAAGAATACCCTGTACAGGTACCAGTGTGAAATGCACCAGAATTTCCTGTCAGGCGCAATGTTCATTGCAAGAACAGCCATTGGCCATTTCCAGCCATGCCTACCTAATGCATCCACACTTTCCTTCAAGGACTACATGGACAGTATTTAAAAGGTGAAAGATTTGGTGAAACTGTCCCACTGAATACTGGGATTCACCTAAGGAGGGAGGAGCCTACAGCTTCTTGTTACTCTTCAATCAGTGGGACAGGCAGGAAGAATGTTACTGTGGCAGGCCAACTGATGTGATCAGAAATAAACCAAGTGTTTGTCTTGATTTTTAAATTTAATAGCCATTCCTAAGATTTTCCATAGGTTTAAACTCTTAAAAGGTGTCAGAGAAGCACTCCCTTTCAAAAAAAATTCATTTGGACTTAGTATTACAATTCAGTTCTTTTTCCTGTCTAGCCAATAAAACATTTATCTGTTTCCAGCTGCCATCTGTGAACTACAAGACTGTCTAATAACGCTGATGGTGAATTCCCCCTTGTTATTTGCTGCATATAAAGGAAATAAATTGTTATTTTCCTAAGAGCAAGCATTGAGCATTACAGCAAGAGCAGCAGTTACCAGGACAATAGCTCTGGTACTCACTTCTGCTGTGGCCAGTGGAGTGAGACTGAGCAAAAGCTCTTGCTGACATGCCTTCTGTCAGAGGAGATCCTGCCAGTGCAAGCAGTGTTTCTTACGAACTGGGTCAGAAAGATGAATTACAGAGCACGCTCTGCATTTCCTCTGCTGAGGAGCAAAGTGCAGCCCAGGCTGCTCATTGTTGGCAGCCACAGCTGCCCGTGGATCTGCAGGTCTGTGCCTTGGGAAAGCAAGACCCTGGAATTGTACCTACAGCACTAGGTCTGTAGTCATCATCTCGGATCCCTGATGTACAGAAATGTTGAGCTGGTTTTCTTCTCTGGTGTTTTCCTTCAGCATGGAGCACTCTCTCCATTCAGCTTCACAAAACAGAAGGGGTTTCTTATGCCTGGGGAAGACTTTTGTACCTCAAACTCCATTTGCCCCAATTTTACTTTCTTATGGCATTAAGCTTACTTTCTTTCACAGCACATCCCAGGTAATTGTCTCCCTGTCCTTTGCCATGGACTCTTGCTGATGCCTCCCTCCTTTCACCCACATTTTGCAGTCTGGATGTCACTTGACCCCAGGAGCTTGGGCAGTGCTGCCATCAGAGCCAGGTTTCTGAGCTCACGAGAGGTTAAGTTCCAGAGCCTTGCATCACTTTGATGTTACCATGTCTCATTAGAGAGGCATTCCTCACCAGCTGGAGGTGGCTCTTCCCAAGGTCAGGAAATAATGAACTGGGTGGAGAACATTTCTGTCCTTGAAATTTCCATTTGTGTATGTGAACTTAGTTATGAAAAAATGCACAGCACAAAGAATGCAGCTGTAGTAGAATAATTTCTGTCCAAGCCTCTGCTCTTCTGAGCTCGCTCCCTCAGGATTATCCTATTCATTTTCATGTCTGATTTTACCCCTGGTTATTTGTCAAATTATTTACATCTGAAAACAGCTTTTCTCTCCATGAAATACTGGTGAAACAATTAAAAGCTTTTAAGATATCCTTATTTTGCCTTTGGGAAAAGAATTTGACAAGCTTATAGAACAAGAAAGCACAAGTTATTTACAGCATTAAAATGACTGATATTAAAATATATGAACTAATTAACAGAAAAAACTAAAGGTCATTAAAAAGTAATTAATGCTGGATTAAAAAAATAGTAATTAGACTTATTAGATAGCATTCCTGATGAAGGTTCTTGAAAGAGGGTGGATTCCTGGGTTACCTGGAACTGGGAACAGCCTACTCACTCAGACCTCTTTCAGACACTCTGTTAACTGCATGATCCCTTTGTTTGCATTAATAGAGGGTTCAATTCACTGTGACACCAACTGAATTGTGAATTTGATTGGAGATGAACACAAAATTGGAATTCTTACCTGTGTTCATCTCATATGCCATTTTTAAATCCAAATCTACCACCCTTTAAAATTTCTTATTGAAACATTTTTCTACAACAGGTAATTTTTCTTCTGCTAAAACCCACAGTGATACATTTGGTCATTTTATTTAGGCTTTTGCAAACCACTGTCATCAACAGCTATTTCCTGCCTATCCCATTCCAGTGCCTAAATATCTCCCTCTGTGGATTCTTCTTGCCAGCTTTATGTACCTACAAAATGCTCTATTTTTCCCTAAGGTGGTCATACAATATTGAAGTTCTTCATGATTTTTATATTCCATTCTGTAAAACAACTTCAGAATTAAGTGTACAATACGCAGTGGCTGAAAGGTCAAAGGATGGTTCAGCAAAATACTAAATTTCCTTCTAATTTGAGGCTTATCCTGAGATGTCAGTTGTCTGGGCCTTTTGAAATCTATTATGAAGCAATTTAACACACTCCTTATTTTTAATGCTAAAATTAATAAGCAGTTACCTAAAATTACTACAGAAAGAGGGTGCCTGGGGGAGTGGTGGAGTCCCCATCCCTGGAGGGATTTAAACCATGCGTTTGTGGCACTTGAGGATGTGGTTTAGTGGTGGCCTTGGCAGGGCTGGGGGAATGAAAAAGATCTTTGAGTCCAACCAATCTAAAAGAGTATTATTTGTTTGATTTTTTAAAAATAACCTGGGTCAGATTAGAATTCTGATTTTTATATATATCACTCTTGATTTCAGTGCTTGATAATTCTTGTGTGGGCCAGAGAAGGTTTAATTCCTCTTAAGGTTATTACTTTTAAATATTAGTAGCAGGTCAAAAATATATAAAGTATTAAAATGAAATAGATATATTTACTATACAAAGTAGAAGATTGTAGCCCTTTTCACACAGAAAATGCTCTACTAAAATAATGAACAGTTTGAAATTTATTTCTTCCTGCTATTATGATCTATAGAATATTTTTCATCACAGAATTAGTCCACCTTAACAGTCTGCCTTAAAAGGATGAGATTATTCAGCTTATTCAGGCTGTATCTCTGCAAAAGGAAAACACCTTAACAAAGAATGGTTTGTTGCTGACCTGCAGCTGGTTATGGCATTTCATCTGAAAGCCTATTTAAATCCTTAATGGTAACATTTATTCCCTCTCCCTCAGAGGAGTATTTTACAAACAAAATTAATTAACGAACGAGGACAGCCAGTTTTGTGCTGTAGCTGAAGCTGACAGTCACCCAAAAGGGCTGTTGGCAGTAATAGTAATCATCATCCCAAGGCACAGAGAGGTCTCCTGCCTCTGCTGAGCTCCCTGCAGCTCCCAGCCTGGGTGCCTGTGGAGCACAGAGCACACGGAGCTGCTGCAGAGGGTTTGTGTACCAACAGTGGGAACAGCCCACGAGTAACCTCTGACTCAAATGGTCCCTCTCTGCTCCCTGCACACTTCCCCCAGCCCATCCACACTTCCTTTACAAAGATGACTGATGACATGCTTCCAGCTTGTGGGGCTTTTTTGTAACATTTCAGAGCTGATCCTTTTGCACTGAGTGGAAATACACATTGCAAATGATTCAGACTGACTTGACTTCATAACTGCTCGGGCCCAGATCTTCTGCCCTGTCTAGTTCTTTCTTTTCCTGCTTCTGTCCTGATGCAGTTAAGTGGAAGCAGGGAGCAGTGAAGTATTGGGAGTTCTGCAGTTCCCTTTGTACCAGCGACATGGACTGTGTTTAAGAAATTAGTCAGGCATTTAGGGACTGCTAATCCTTCTTGTGAAGAATACAAGGCTTGTTTCTTCCAAGGAATTCCTCTCTCAAGAGCCCATGACATAGTCCAGTTTCACCTACTAAATGTTCTTGCAGCAAGACAAAAAAAGCAAAAATAGGTGTTTAATGTCATTTTCTTCCCTTTCCCCTAATTTTTCATGGGCTGTTTGGTGATGACATTTTTTGATCAATAATATGTCTGCTCTTTGAACAACTAATAATTTTGCTTATTAATAATGATAACAAAGAGAACTCCAGCTGGTTAAGAAGCTTAGCAGTATACAAATTCAGAAATAATCTCAGTTCAATTATTGTGGGCTTGAGAAATGGACACAAGCAGGAGGCTTCCTCCAAATGACCAAATAAATTCTTCCCATAGATATCTTGGATTTCCCTGTCACTGTGGGTTATACACCTATTAAAATATATGAACCAATCATAACCTGTAACAGCAGGAAAGCCACAACATCACATACAGGGACAGTTTACTTCCCCCCTTCTTTTACATACAAAAAAAAAAAAGTAATGGTTGCAAAAGAAATAAGAAAAACAATGAGACAGGTAAGTCAACTAAACCCCAAATTTCTAAATAATGACTTTTCATTCCTACGATGACCCTATTTTAAGTGAAAGTCAAAATTCTGGCAGTAGAGATTATATAACTGGATTTGCTTTATACCAGAAGTACAGAATTGAAGCTCCTTTGCCTTATGTAACATTTATTTTAGCTTATTTTTAGTTGTGACTTGAAAGTCATTCTAGGAGCTCCTTAAGCTTTTTTTTGTCAGTCTACTACAAAGGAAAATCAAGATGAAACTGCAACTCCTCTACATTGTGCTTAAACCAAGAGTGCCCCCATGAGGATTTTTATATATACATGTATATGTATGCATAGGAGTAGACAGCTTGAGGGTGACTAAAATTAAAATTAGAAATTAAACTTAGTACTTTTTCCTACAAATGAGGCCCATAAAGTTGGAAATGGTATTTCTACAGATTTTTTTATTAAGCTGATGTGGATCCAAAGAGGCCTTGTTCCTTCCAAACCTCTCAGTAATTTTGGCTAATCCTAAGACTACGTAATTGAAATGCCCACCTCCTCAAAGCAATAAAAAAGTCTATCAAATCTTACCAAAAATAACACTGCTGGTTTGCAGTAAAGACCAACGTAAAAAGGCTTTGATTCAAAGGATGAAAATGGGAAAAAAATCCTCAGAAATAATGGCAGGTAAGAAAGGTTTCAGAAATAAACGAGATTTATGATATGCCACATTATGAACAGAAAAGGCAAAAGCATGTTAAAATAAAACTTCCCTGACATGGAAAAAAAGTATAAGAGGAACAGCATATGAGAAATTCTGAAAGTGTCATGTATAAAATCTCTTAAGAGAACTGCTGATTTGAAAATCAGAGTTGCTTCTGTTCCAGGGTGTGCCCACATAGGGGAATGGAACGAATTAATCGTACTGAGCTCAGTTCCTGCTGATTGAAATGATCTGAATCCATAGGATGCAGGCAGTGACTGGCACGATATCACACAGCTGCTCTGTACAAAGTGGGGTTTGAGGGGGCAGTGAGCTGGCACTGCCTTTGATATCCATGTCTCAGAGCTGTGCTTTGCTTTGCACTCCTCCTGGTGCTTTCCCCCCCAGCCTGCCTCCTCAGTGGCCCTTGCTCTGGGATCTGCTGTGTCCCTTGGAGCCTCGATGTCCTTTGTGCTCACAGGAGTGGCATCAGACTCCAAGAGCTTTATGCAAGGGACTGGCTGAGCCCTGAGGAGCAGCAAGTGCTGCAGTGGGCCCTGATAATAAATCTCCCAGCCCTTTTGTCTGCCAGCTCTCAACTCCTGTGCACACCCAAAGATGCAGACCTGCAGTTGAGATGTTGGTGATTATCTTGTGGCTGTACACCATCAGCTTTACACTTCACTCACTGTGCATCTGAAAAAGAAATAACCCTTGCCCTGTGTATCTCCAGTCAGCTGCTCCTAACCAACCCAAGTACCACTCAGCCTGTCAGGAACTGTCACCCTCTCTTTCCAAGGTCCCTGTCCTTAGTGTCAGAGCTCCTCACTGATGTATTCTGTGGTGAGCAGTGAAGGCCTGGCAGGAAAACCCACTTAATTCACTTGTACCTTTTGCTCAACAACTCCCTTATCTCATTCCTTCATGTTGGTTCTGCTTCAGAGTTTGCTACTCTGGAAGTTCTTCTTTTTCCCATCCCTTATTCCCTCTGGCACCCTGGATTTACAAATGAAAACCCTGCCACAGAAAGTGTTCACTCAGCGAAACACTTTGTGAAGGTCAGTTCAAATCACTCCATCCTATTACAGATTAATACACAACACCACATGAGACCTTCTGGAGGCATTTTCCAAGTACCAAGTATGGTGTTTCATCCCTGCAAAAGCTTTCAGGACATATTTTTCTCATATAAAAGCATTCTGGCACAAAAATGCATACAAACAGCAAGGAGCCAGTAATATTAATACCAAACATGCTAAACTCTATTTAGTTCAGTGAAAACCATGTGTATTTCTGCAGGGAATGTAAAATTGAATTTCAAGTACAGGAAGTGCCCTATTACTACTCTGGCACCACAATGCAGAGCTGCTTTGTTGTTTGCTCTAAAATAGTAAACTAAGCCTGTCCAGCCAAGCAAAGTGTCAGGAAAGAGCCTTCTGATCCCTAGCTCCAAAATGGATCTGGCTGGGCTCTTGTCAGCTTTCCCAACCAGCACTTTTCCTACTTTATCTCAGTGAACACATTACCAGTATTAAGACTCCCAGCAGAGTCTTAAATGCAATTTCCAACCTCCCCCCGACCCTTGTCCTCCATCCAACTTCCCTCATGGCCTAAAGTCCTGCCAGGATTTCTGCCAAGAGTGCAGAAGCACGGATTAGCTTCACCCCGTGAGCCTCAGAGCCCCATTTGCCAGCCCACCACAGGCATACGCAAACCAGCAGAGCTCCATAAAACCTCCCTGAGAAATATCAGGGCAAACCCTTCTGAGCAGACTCTGAGCTCTGAGGAACCAGTACCAGCAACTGGCTAGGAAAACATCATCATCACCACCCCACCCCCAAAAACCCCACCCCAAGAGAAAAAAACTCCAAGAGCCCTAACCACCAACAAACAAGGAGTGATAATCCTGGTCTGCCAAGATCCCCAAAGCTCCTTCATTTTGGGAACAGTGGTTTATCTCCAAGGCTGTCCAGTCAGCCTTTCTCCCTGCAGGCTATTGAAAAAGCTCATGGCTGACTTCTGAGCCTTTCAGCTGAAAGCACAGGGGGCTTTTACTCCTCTCCAGAAAGTAGAATTAGGACTGGACAGAAAAAGCCAGGACAAAAAGCTTTGTGCAGTGGTAACTTCCTGTTGTCATTGTCAAACTAATTTGAAATCACAATTTTTTTGTACTGCTCATTTCACTGCATTCCTGGTCTTTGTTTCCTACAAAATCTGCCTAGCCTGCTTCTTCACTGCTTTGTAAAGACCGGTGACAAGTTTCATACACTTGATATACTTGGCAAGTTTTTCAAGGTTAAAAAGCATGAGCAAGACATGCAGGGGGAAATAAGTCCTGTGAAATGACAGCATAGCCCCCAGCTCTGAACTCCACTGTGAGGTAATCCAGGATTGAGTCACAGAATAACCCACAGTTACACACAGCATCATTTGATAATGAAAATGTTATAAAAGCATAGTTGCCAACTTGGTTTTTTTTAATCATAACATTAAAGCACAAGTAAAAATCCCATAGTCCACAAATACAAACTACTTAATAAATAACTCATGGTGCTTTCATAAAAATCAACTATTAAAAGTTACAGAGCTTAATGAAAACCATGCATACACTGCAATCCTACAGTGTGTCCTCCAAGTAAGAACAGGAGCAGCCCTGCTTGTGCTGCTGTCATTTAACCTGTCCATGAAGCTGTGAAAAGCTCCACTCTTTGTCTCACAGCTCTGTTTCTATGCCTTCCTGAGTCACACTGACTGGTGTGGCAGCTGTATCCAGATATACAGAGAGACACAGCTCAGCACTCCTGGCCATGTCCAACACACCCCAGCTCTTCCTCTGTTCCAGACAGAGCCTCTGCTATTACCATGAGTAGATAGCACCTGTTCTGCTTTGAAAGCAAAACCAGTGAGATACTCCTAGTCAGAAATACAATTTATTAGGAAAAGAAAACCAAAATACATGTAACAATACAAAAGAAAACCCACTGACAAAGTCAGAATACAACCTGACACCCTGTTGGTGAGGGTGTTGGTAACAGTCCAGGCGGATTGGTGGCTGCAGCCCTCCTAGAGTGGCAGATGTGGTTCTGTTGGAGCAGGGATCCTGTAGAAAGGGTGTCATTTTCCTCTGAGGATCCAGTAGAAAAGACAGCCATTCCTCTGGGAATCCAATGACTGACTGTTGTGCCCCAAATCCCAGATTATATCCAGGTGGGGATGCTTAGCTCCTCCCCGCTGGGGGGAGCATCTCCCAATGGGCTGTGATCATTCTGTGAGCCATGTGGTGACATTTATGTCCATTAAACAGGAATGGCTCCTGCAGGGATTCATCTCTGAGTCATGCAGAAAGGCACTGATGGGCCCACCAACAGGAGGTAAGGGAGCAACAATGCCCCTCCTGCTTTCAGCAGCTCTTGGGGATGGGAATAGAATATATCTTAATATTGTAACCTAGGACAGCACCTTAGAAAATGAAAAGGAAATAGCACCACAGCAGCATCTCTGTTCTCCCCTCTGCTGGCTGTGGTGGCAAAACCCCTTATTGCTCAGTGCCCCTCAAACCTGCCAGTTGCTGGAAGGCCAATTGCAGCAGTGAGGGAAGTTCATGGGGTGAGTGAGGGGTCTGGAATTCCTGGGCTCTGCTCAGATCTCCGAACAAGTCACTCTGGACACAGGGCTCCATCACATCAGTGAGCTGGCACAGTGAGAGTGTGAGCTGAGAGCGTGGAGTCCCTTCTGCACCTGGGAGCCAGAGAACACCCCTGGAACATGGGATAAAGTGCTGCTCTCCAGCAGATGTACTCTGCTCACCTCATTTGTGTAATTCTTCCAATATCCCACTTGCTACAAGTCATACACATCTGAAATCCATGAAACAGGACTGATGAGGTTCTGTACAAAGCACTTCCATCTGTATCTCTGTGGAAGTATTTCTTTCTTGCACACCCAATTGATTTTTCTGTTTCAGCATTAGAAAGCACAGTTTCTGTCAGGCATTCCAGTGCATTGTTTTCCTTGGGGTTTTTCTTTGGCTTTTATAATCAACAATACAATGCAATTAGCCAAAGTTCTTGGGGGCAACTGAAACATGTGGGTAATAAAAGTCAGAAATGCAAACTCCAGTTCTTCCCCAGAGCCCCCAGAACCAGCACTTTGTCTGTAAATGCCTCCTTGAAAGCCAAGCCCTGAGGTAACACTAAATGACTCAAACCAAACTCATGCCTCAAATAAATTCTCTCTTGCACTGTGCAGTCAAGGAAACTCCAAGGCTGGGCAGCCTTCAGACCTCTTCTAGTCCCACTCCCCACACAGCCCCAGGCAACACTTCAGTAATCCTAATATTGAGGAGTCCTTTTTAAGGGAAGTTCTACAAAGAAATTAAAAATGCATAATTCTCACAGTGCTAAAAACTGAAGAGAAAGTGAAATGAGTCTGTGTGTAGAAGTCTTTCTGCAGAGCTTTCATGACTCTTGGCTGAAGCTGTTAGAAGCTGGACTTGTGTAGAAAGGCTCCTAAGCTCAGAAATAAAGATCTTTCCCCAAAATCAATACACGACTGAAAGTTATATTTTTTTCTTTTTTACCTATTATTGTCATAGATTTGGGGCAACCAGGTTCCCTGACCTCTCTCCTACTCTTATTCAGCAATGAATAAAATGCCCATGCATCTGGCAATTTATTATTTTACTATTTCTAACCATCTCACACCCTTAATGACACCATTTCATCCTCCACAGATGCCACCTTTCCTGGCTCAGTGAAACTCTCCACTTCCAAAGAAAGGTCACAGGGCTTTTCCTTTTTGCTTTTTTAACTTGCTCATGGCTGCAGAACTCCATGCCAGAAGAGATTAGAATAACAAAGCTCACAGGCTTCACCTCACTGTAGTTCATCTTCCATCAATAACAATCATCTGAAATTGGACAGAAAAATCTAAACTGTTACAAGGTTTGTGGAATTCAAGAGGTGCAGACATCACAGAAAAAATAATGGTAAAAGCACTGCAGCAATTACTAAAACACCAAGTCAATGTGTATGGAAAAAATCCCTATGAAAAATGTATATGGGAATGAATCCTCTTGTTGCTAAATAAACAACAAACTTTGCTTCACAAAAATATATGTAATCAGGTAAATGTGTGGGTAAAATGTGCATGGTTTGTGGCAAATATATAAATGAAAAAATCTAAATAAGAGATGAAATAATATTCTTGTAGTTCTAGTATCTCTTTTTTTCACAAGCTACAAAGAGAAAGCATTCGATGTTGGACACTTGAGATGCTTTTAAGATTAGATAATTTAGCTAAGAAGCATTATTATAGGAAAAGCATGTGCTTGTTATGAGATAATTATGTTAGGAGTGGCCTCTCAGGCAGAATGGATTCTGTGAAACAGCCTTACATTTCTATAAAACCTTCGAGTCACGGGAGAAAAGAACAGCTTTATAAAATGAAAGAAAATTGCCTAAATAGGAAGATCTTTAGAAGTTCCTGCAGGAGCTCAATATCCCAGAGGGAAGGAAAATGAAGATAACTCACAATTCCTTACTTGACTTCAGGCACTTCTCCAATGTGTCTGCATTGCTCAGAACCAATTTCTCTCCTAGTTTAGCTTTGACTAAAGTGCAGTGAAGTCCCTGAAGTATAACATATTTAACCAAAAATCTCCACAATAAATTGTTACCAATAAGCCCAAAGTGATTAGTGTTTTAATTTTCAACCTTTTATACAGAAGTCACATTTGATTCTGTCTACTGGACTGAAAGAAAAGGCCTTTGCACCACAGGTTTTCAGAAGCTTGAGCTCAGTGTTCTCTTTGAGGTCAGATTTATTAAAAAAAATCCCCCCCAAACTAAAATTTATAAAAACAAACTGGAAAAGTTGCATTAAGTTTACTAAGGTAAAAACATTTATAGCTGTTGCAGTAGTAAGACTGTTATAAACTAGGTGGATGGGGGAATTAAAGCCTAAACAAAAGAGTAATTAAAAATATTACTGTTTAACTGTTAATCTGATAATTGCACTTTTGCCATTATCCTTTAAATTGCTGAAAAGCTACAAAATTATCCACATTGAAGAAATTAGAAGAGATGTAAAAACCACCTCTGCCAATAGCTAACAAGCTCATCTGCCTCTCTATTTATAAATAGATAAAGAAATTTATAAATTCAGCCACAGATCAAAACCAGCATTCAGCAAAAAGAAATCAGATATTCTCAAGATCCTGGAATTTCAAAATTTTTTATTATTGTGCTTGTGAGTGGAACCCACTGGACGTGAAGAGAGTTGGGTGCTGACATAAAGAATTCAGTGGAACACAGAGACTGGAAAGGCTTGACAAAATTTGCCTGTCAGTGTGTGAGTGTGTAAATACATATATAAATAAAAAAAAATATAAAATATATATTTATATGTATATATGTCAAAATGTCTGAAATAGCAACTTGCTCGGAGAAGACAGAAAATCCAGCAATAAATGCTTTTTGTGACTCAGACAAGGGAGCATTTCCTGCTCCATCTTTTGTATTATTAACAACAAAACCACCATCTCCAGGGTTTCCCCTGGCACCTATGGACAGAACATGATCACATCAGGCAGTTTCCTGTGAGGTGACAAAATGGATTTGATTCCAGAGGACAGAATTTCCTCATACTCATTACTGCAGCAATTTTTCTTGGAACTGTGATGAAATGCTTTAAATTTTTATGCAACAAATAGGAAGTGAATATATCATGCTGCTGATGCTCTCAGACCACAAAACTGGCTGTAGAAATGGAAGCGCTGATGGTGAAAAAAAGTGGCCTGCAAAAGGAAAATTTGAAGTTTTTCCAGTGCAGATTCTTATTTAAATGATGATCAGGTACTTCTCTGCAGTTCTGAGGGCATTGAATTGTTACCTTTGAGAAAAAATAGTGAGAAAATAAATTAGCCTTTGCCCAGCACTGAAACTTTGTGCAGATAAATCTCATTAATGGCTTCAAGGGTTCTTGAGCAAGACCAAGCCCAATCCTGATGTAATGAACTGGAACTGCCACTGTCTGTGGTCATTAAAATATTTCAAAAATAATCAAGAGGTTATTTGGGTGGGGTTTTTTGGTTTTGTTTTTACTTACCAGTGACATGCACCAGTAAGGCAAGCAATCATCCAGTATTAGGAAGAACATACATTTAAACATTGGGAAAAACTTTTCAGTTTGACAGCAGTGCAAGAGATGAGGACAGTGAGAGAAATTACCTTAATTTTAGTGGAGAAAAGGAATATACCACAGCCACCAGCCCAAAGAAATACCCAAATGATTAAGCATCAATGTAAACCTTCTTACCCTTTGCCTTGTAAATGATTTCCTAATTCCAGCACTTTTAGGTTTTTGCAGCATTACTAAGTTACGAATTATCCGTGTTCTTATGAAGGCCTGATGAACTATTAACATTAGAATTAGAGCACCACCTCCAACAGCTAACAGGAACACGTTATTGTTTCTCCACAATGTCACTGCATTCTGCACATGGTAAAATAGGGGCTAACAGGAATTTTCCATCGTCTGGCATAATTTTTTGATAAAATTCAAATATATAAGCCTGTGATGCTGTTTGCAGGGGTCTTCGGATGAGGGAAGAGAATGTGGACTCCATGTTTCAGAAGGCTTGATTTATTATTTTATGATATATATTATATTACAACTATACTAAAAGAATAGAAGAAAGGATTTCATCAAAAGGCTAGCTAAGAATAGGGAAAAAAAATTATAACAAAGGCTTGTGACTGACTGAGACAGTCCGGACAGCTGGACTGTGATTGGCCATTAATTAGAAACAACCACATGAGACCAATCACAGATGCACCTGTTGCATTCCACAGCAGCAGATAATCATTGTTTACAGTTTGTTCCTGAAGCCTCTCGGCTTCTCAGGAGAAAAAATCCTAAGGAAAGGGTTTTTCATAAAACACGTCTGTGACATAAGCCCAACCTGGACTGTGCTGTGAAAGTGCGGGTGAGAGAGGCTTTAGAACAGCTGGGGCTCTCCGGAGGGCTCCGGGCCGTGTCCCTCATATCCCGGCTGTCCCCGAGCACAGGGAAGCCTGGCTGAACCCCCTATTCCCGTGCTCTATTTCCATTTCAGCACAGGCAACTAACAATCATCCCAGGCCCTCATTTCTTCTCTTTCCATTGCTGTGCAGGACCCGCTCGTCAGGCGACCGGGGATCCTGCGGCTGCTCCCCTCAGCCCCGCTGCTCCCCTCAGCCCCGCTGCTCCCCTCAGCCCCGCTGCTCCCC
>NW_005054341.1:4013848-4022407 GCF_000277835.1 Geospiza fortis | reverse complement strand
GCGGGGCGCCGGGCGGGGCGGGGCGGGTGTCCCGAGGCCGCGGCTCCCGGGGCCTGTCCCGGTGCGGTGTCCCCGCGGCTCCCGGGGCTCTCTGAGCGGGGGCGCGCACTCGGCCCCGCCGGCCGCGCTCCCCGCGGGTCTGCCCGGGACCCGCCGTGTGCCCCGGGCGAGCCGTGGGCCAGGAGGTGCCGTTCGCATCCATTAGCTCGTCCTGGGATTATGGCGTGAGCTCACGGCTGACACCGAGCGATCGCTGCACCCTGCGGCGCCCCGGACCCCGGCACGGCCTCCAAAGCTCTCCCAGAGCCGGGAGTTTTCCTTAGGGAAGCGGTCCGGACAACCGAAAGCGCCATCCGGTCAGTGCGACAGAGGAGGAGAAGGCCCAAAGTTAAATTCCTGCGATGGTGTGAATGTTGCCAGTTAAGAGGTGAAAACCCCTGAGTTTTAGTGCCTCGCCAAAATGACAGTCAGCGCTATCAGTGATTACCTGCAGTGTTTTGTAGGTGATCCTGTGTGTGAATTTAGCTCGGAAGCAACTCCAGTTCAAACTTCCATTTCTTCCTTTGTCTTTTTGAGACCATCCAGGCATAGTTTGGGGAGCAGCCTGGGTGAAGTGGAAGTACAGGCAGTGAGGAGGGGCCAGGATTGCCCCGTGGCCAGGGGAGGCCTGTGCAGGTTTGTATCTGCAGAGGGGGAAGGAGGAAATAGACTTTCTGATGCTGAGATTTGGCTAAGTTACTCCTGCTTACAGAACAACTTCTGCTGCCAAAAAACATCCGGATCCTTACAGTAGCAAAGTAATGACAATTTGGGCAAGTCTGAAAGCAGTGCCTAAGCCCTTTGGAAAAACAAAGGCAGCTTTTGTTTGTGATTCTTGAAAAAAAATTGCTTCTCACTTTCTTCCTGAATAGTTTCTAGCCCCTCCAAACTTTGCATGAGGCACAGTTGTCATGAGTCTGTGCAGCTTTCCCTCTTGAAACTGGGAAAAGAGGAAGGGAAAGCTGGAGCTTTCACAGCCAGGAAGGGTTAGAGAAACCTAGGCTGGAAGCTTTGTCCTGGGAAGTCTGCCTAAACTTGGGGTGGGCTAAATGCTCTGGTTATCTTGCAAAGGGTCTGCGTTTAGCTATCGAGGGAATTGATTTATCCCTCTAAGGAGCAATGATCCCTTCTCCTTAGAAGGTTGAGGGGAATTTACTGCCAGTAAGAAGCTTTGTGGAACCGCTGTAAATTTCCACCTAGCGTGAGGCAGGCTCGTGATGGTCACTGCCTGCTGTGCTCATTCCACTGCTGCCTTGGGACTGACACACTTTGTCAGGACACAGTCCTTTGCACTCCCAAAACATTTGATCTTTGGTCTGGACAAGCAAATTAGCAACACTCTGATTACCTGACAATAATTTGTGACTCCTTGAAAATATAATTTGGATTTTGGTAATTGGTGTGTGAGGAATTCATTTTAGAACTGTAGTTACTTTGGCCAAGTCCTTGCACTTCAACTTGTAAACTTATTGTGATGGTTTTCTATCTGTTAGTAAGTGTTTGCTTTCTCTCCGTCTTTCTGGGAACTTGATTCATTTTTTACAGCTTGATTAATTTCCTTTTACATCAAATTGAAATTAAATAGAGGGGTGTGTATCATCCCATTTGAGGGGTCCCAGCCAAGATTTTCAGTTTTAACAAGAAGATAATGAGTGTCTCCAGGACATCTGTGTCCCCTGGCTTGTCTTCATGCTGTGGGGACATACATATGAACCACATCCTGTGGTTCTTCGGATCTTTATTCCTGTTGGGCCACCAAAGACTGTGCCAAAACCGTAAGGAATAATGACAACGTGATTCAGAAGCCCTGACTCAAGAGAATCCAAGGTCTCTGTTCCAAGTACTCCTTAAAGCCACTTAGCTGAGAGGAGATGCTGACTGCAGCTTGCTTTACTTGGCACTGAACCTCATCCCCTGGTGTCCCCAGCCTGGGGACAGAGCACGGCCTGTGCCAGCCTCCCACTCTGCTGTGCAGGAGGAGCATCCCCTTGGCACTGCCAGGCAGCTGTCACTGAGGGGTGACATCCCTGTGTCACCCCTGCTTGGGATCCCCAGGGCAGGAAGGGTGGGGAAAAAGGGCACAGTTGGAAAAAGGTGAAAGTTGTGGTCTGCAAGAGCTGGGAGTGATCCCCAGCCAGGAGGAGACAACAGAGGCTGTCAAGTGTCTTCACTCTGCTGAGTTTGGTAATAGAATTGTGAAAAATGCCAGTCATTTGGTTTTAAAATTTTAGAAGTTTAATAGTAATAAAATGGTTATGAAAATAGTAATACAATTAGAGTAATAATAATTTGGACAATTTGAATTAGGACAATACGAGACAATAGAAACAAAGAGCTACGGACGTCCGGGTAGCTTTTTCTGGGCAGCATAAGCCCAAAAAAGGACCCATGTTAAGAGAGGATTAACCCTTAAAAACAATAACCTGATGTATATTCATACACCTCATACATGATGCATAAATTCCATTCACACACAGGATTCTGTCTGGGCAGTGTCAGCTTCTTCCTCTGAATCCTAATGGTGTTGTCCTGCCCGAGATAGGCAGGAAGAAGTTCATTTCTTCTGATAATGGAGCAATAAATTCTCTTTCTCTGAAAGATTCAGGTGTCCTGTGGCTGCTATCTCAGTGCAAGTCCTTTCTTTAGAAAAAAGTATCCTACACAGCACAGTTTCTATTTTAACATTTTGTTATAACCTAAAACTATATTTAACACACTACTTAAGAGAATTAACACAGCATTACTTTCTAACACAACACATACAATATTCATTTTAATGTTTGCAAAAAGCCAATCATAAAATACACATTTTTCACATAGTGGTTGCATAGAACTGATATCTGTAATACCTTCCCTACCATTTGAATTTAACCCTAGATATTTGTAAGCCTTTTAATTTAATTTCTTCATTAAAAAATTTGCCCTGTGCGAAACCCACAAGCAATGTTGGTTTTCCAAAGTATGATTAAAAAGCAGATTTTCCTCTACTTTTGGGGGAAAAATGAAATGTGTGATTGGATTTCTGTCACTGCACTTCTGTGTTAGAAAGTGATGCTGCTTTAGGAAGTGCCACCTCAGCTCACGCTGTGTCCAGGTCTGGAGTGATGTGGTCACAGCTGGCAAAGATGTTGGATGCCTTCAAAAAGTCACTCTGAGTTTGTGTGAAGGGTTGCACAGGCATCAGCACCATCAGAGATGTCACACGTTCGTGAAGAATAAATCACACCCATTTAAGCACAATTCCATTCTTCACATGACTTCAAAGGATGTTCCTGGCAAGTGACTTGTCCAAGTGGCTAATCTTGGAGGGGATTGAGGCAGATTTATTTCTAAGCCTCTGCTTTAATTGCCAGGTTTTACATTACCTCTCTTAGTTGTTGGCTTGAAAAAAATGTAAATTAACCCCCACCCCTCCCCCAAACCTTAGTTTTCAGTTCTTATTTTCTGCTTCTTCCACATATTCTGCAGCATAGAGATCATGAGCTTGAGCAGTTCCAGTCAGGGATTTTAATATGAATTTACATGAATATGATTAACATGGCCTATAGTATAGGAATGTTCATTTTTCCTACATCAGGATAGATATAATTAAAATATAACTTAACTGCACCACATTTACTCTTCGGGTTTATCTGGTTGTGCAGGCAGGGACTCATTTTCCTGCCTCACCTTGGCTTCTCACTATATGAATGCCATTTAAAAAATGGTTTAAGTCATTGGTAAATACATTTTCCATGTAAATACGTGGAGAGTGAGAAATTTCCTACCTGATGTGTCATAGAACAACCTTACACAGAATCATGGGGCAGTTCTTATATTAAATCTTACTTTTTAGTGAATGCATCTGCTGAATCCTCAACTTGCTTACAAGTCTATTATGAAGATACATTTTCCCAATATTAAATTATGCAGCTTAATTACTTTCAATTATCAAAAGCACACACTTAACCTGAGTGTGTGGAAAAACACAGGACTTTTATAAATCATGGCCTGTATTTTCATTGATTAAATATATTTCCCTGTAAAGGTTAATCTTGCTGCTTCGGGTGTAAGTTAATTTGTGGTGGTTTGTGCACTGACTGCAAAATGTTTCTTCTTCCCCCTCCTCAGTTTTTGATGATGAAGAAGAAAGCAAGTTGTCATACACAGAAATTTATCAGGAGTACCAAGCTCTGGTGAGCATTATTCACTGTCTGTGGTAAATTTCTAAGCAAAAGAATTTAAAGTGTTAAATGAGTATTTAGATGAACTTCTGATTGGGTTATTATTGTTATTTGGTATTTTTCCACGTGTTATTTAGAAATCCTGTGAGTTGTAGTTGTCATGTGCATTTATATGCCTAAAGATCGGGTACATAGAAAAGAAACTGTGACACAATCATGGCTCTGAGGCTGTTTTACATATTCATCATTAAAATGAATATATCCACTACCTTCAAGATTGTATTTTTAAGCTTGATGATGTTATTTTCTATCAAGTGAAAATGACAACCAGCAGGATGTCTGAGAACACTCACAACTTGGATTTTGTTCACTAATGAGTCTGGGAAATCTTTTGAATTATCTTTCAATTATCAGAAAAAACTGCAGGAGATTTTTGGAGCTTAAATACCTATAAAATACTACATGCAGGTTTCTAACACTTTCTGTAATGAGGCTGGGGAATACATGACATTAAAAAGCTTTGATTGAATAAATACAAACCAGCACTCATTTCTGCTGTGACCCTAAAGGCTTTAGGCACAGACTGGCAAAAAGCCTTTTGCTTTCATCAAAAAACCATGAGAAATACTAGCCAGGAATCTGGGGAAAAAGTACATGGGTGAGAGTCCTGGAAATTGGAGCAAATGCGTTAAGGAGCCATCAAATTTAGCAATAAAAATGCTCATTTTGAACAGTTCATGAAATTGTAATGATTTTCCTTGAGATTATAAACCACATCAGCAGAAAAGAACAGGCAATCATGACAAAAATTCCTCTGATTCTCAGGTAAAAACCTTAGAAGGTAAGGATTATCCTTTCTTACAGGTGGAGAGATTACTAGAGGACTACCTTAAAGAAGTTGGAATTAATGAGGAGAAATTTCAAGAAGCTTTTTCTTCTCCACTTGCAAAGACCCACACCTCCCAGGTATTTGCCTTCATTAAGGAATGTATGGATTTCATTCTTGATGTTTTCCCTAACACAGCTGGCAGGAGATGAAACCTGGAAAAATTTTCATGGTGAAATTGTAATTTTCAATTGAACTGCAGCTGTAAACTGACACTGGGAAACCCAATTTTGTCATAATATTATAATAGTGTCACAATGTTACTGCAGGCATGTTGATCTAAAGACACAACCCACCAAGTTATTTTCCTGACCATGAGCTCTTCTTGGATATCTGGAAAAACAGACAGATAGGAGAATGAAATATAATTATTAAAAACATGCTCCCCAGAATTGAAAAATCAAGCTAATTCCAAACAGACTGAGCTGGTTGGGATTTCTGTGGGGGTTTAATTTTGTGCATATCTTCCCTCCCACAGGCCATTCTGCAAACAGTGTTGGCAGCAGAAGATTTTAGGCTATTTAAAAAAATGATGGTACAGAAAAATATTGAAATGCAACTGCAAGCAATTCGAATCATCAAAGAAAGAAATGGTGAGCAGTGGTGAATGTGGGGGTTCTCTGAAGGATTTTAGTGTTCTTTTGCTGACTCTTTAAGCCATTCATAAATGAGTGTGGAATGCTGGTTCTGCTCCAGTTACAGGAGAACACCCAGTTGATGCTCCTGGGACAGGGATTTCATGACTTAGTCCTTGCTTGCCCTCTCAGTGACAGCTGTCTGTACTGTAAGGGTAACAGATTTTTCAGGTCTGTTTGTCTGAATTTCTCTGTGAAATTCGACTGAGTTTTCTGCTGCGGAATTTTGGTGGCATTTCTGAGTTAAGGTGGTTAGAGCAGTTCCTCAAAAGGAGCAATATCAACAGCTGAAATTCTGCTCCCTGCATGGCAAGGATGTTGCAGTGTCTGCTGTGCAATTCACGCTGAAAAATCCATCCAGGAAGCACAAGGCCTTCATCATCCTCATACCTGCATTGAGAAAGAAGATGAAGAGAAAATAATCCACACCCAACTTTGCTGCTCTGTTGGTGCTTCTGAAAGGATTTTAATCCCACTCCTTCCTTCCTTCCATGTCTTTCATTTTACTTACTTCTTACTGTATGAGTGTTCTTTGGAGAATCATTTTTAAATTTCACCTTTCACATAACAGCTACATTTGGGAGTGGTTCAGGTGGCCATGGCTGAACTGCAGCCTACAGAAAATGCCACATAATGGTCAGTGCAGAGTTTGGCTTAACCTTTAATGCCAAGACTTTCATTGCCAGAAATCTTTGCCTTTTTCCTAACAGGATTTAGGACCTTTTTCTCTAGGATCTAGGACCTTTGTGGAAACAGTTTCAGAGGAAGAATTACATGGCTTTGGGTTTATGAATGTGATTTTCTTTTGTTTGGTTTTTTTTTTTTATTTTCTTATCTGCCAACTGGAGCACAAAATCATTTTCCTCAGAATAATGCATAAATCTTGTTTTCTTCCAGGTGTAGTGCCTGAGTGTTTGACAGAGGGTTCTGATGTATTCAGTGAAATTGAACAGGAAGAAATGAAAATACTCAGGGAGGTTCTAAGGTAAGAAATCAATCAGTCCCACTTTGGATGTTATTTTAAAATACAGGTCTGTAGGACCTAACTCTTCCAGCCTTTTCCAGGAAACTGCCTTCATCTTACAGATAACAGGAATATCCTTGTCAACATCCAGCCTGAGGGAAAATGGGCAGTGAGTGTGCTCAGGAATATTGAAACAGTGAGGGAGAACTGTGGCTGTGATCTGAGATGTGTGAGACCAGTGCAACTTCTGCAGATTCTCCCCCACTCCCAGTTCACAGACACAGAAACAAATAATAGGCAGATTTATATAACCATTATCTTATATAATATATATAACCATTATATATATATATATCTACCAATATATATATAACCATATATATATATAATATATACCATATATAACCATTATCTAATATAACCATCCAGGTTATATTAGATAATGCTGTTCTCCCTCTGGATTCTGGGAATACTTCCCTTCCTGTCTTTAAATTAGCAAATGAAATAAAGGGATAGGTAAGTCCTGGAAATTCTTACACAATCATTTTAGCACCAAGGTAGTTGAGGACAGTGGGCTCTTGTGTGTTTATCCCAATTATTTATTTCTATTAAGACTTAAGTCATGGAAATATTTTGGATACTGACAAATTCACATTACCTTGTAATTGCTTTGATAGTCCTCAAAGATTTAAGCAGTGTTAAATTTCTCTGAAAATCACTACCACTAAATGAGTTTTGAGTATTTCCTCATGTTTATTGTTACAGACAATCTAAGGAAGAGTATGAAATAGAGCAAGAGAGAAAGAGGACTGAAGAAGTGAGTGTCTTACCTTTGTGAGTTATGGGGATGTTTGAGGAATGCCCTGATATTCTGTCCTGGCTGTCCCAGATCCCTTCCATCAATGCATTATCCCACAAGCAGCACATTCCCTGCTCAGCACCTGAACCCTGAAATCCTTCCAGATCCAGGGAGCAGCTGAACTGCTGATATTGTCAGGAACAAAGAGCCTCCAAAGTGTAAGCTGCTTGCAGATGGCAGCACTCATAATCCCACAGGAATCACCTTCAGGATCACTTGATAGACAGTGCAGTTATTCATTAAATGTTCACAAGAGAGAACTAATGAGCAGCACCCAGAAATCCTCTCCTGGAAACCATCCCTTGGTGTCCATCAGAGTAAAGCACAGAGAAAGGAAACGGAATGGAAATGGGGAGTGTCCATATTGTGGAATCATGGCAATAAACCCCCCCTTGACTGGGAAAACAGGCAGGTGTTATCCAAATCTCTACAGACCACCAAGAATAGCAATATTCTTGATAAACAAGCCAGATTGCAGAGCCCCCAGTCAAGTTCACCTGGCCAGAGAAGGTGATAGTGTTCAGTGATACATTTTTTGTTGAAAGAATGTTTCAACACAAAATCATTTCGTATTTTAACGAATGGTGTGGGATTCTGACATGAATGCTATGGTTGATCAACAGCACAGACAATTTATAGGCAGAAATTCTCAGAGAAGGGCTGGATTGTTTCTAGTGTAAACAATGCAGTTTTAACTGGAAGTTCTTCTGGGAGGTTCCTTTGTGTGGACAGTTCAGTACCTGGGGTGCAGTGCCAGGAAATGTAACTCTTGTGTTTGTTTTCTAATTCAAGGCACGTGCTAAACTCCAAGCTCCAGATGTTACCCACCGTTTTCCAGGAGATTCAAGAGAAGCTGTAACAGTTAAAGAATCCACTGAGGGAGCTGAGGATTCTGAAGAAAGTCCAAAATGCCCATTAGGTAACTTTAGGGGGAGTGCAGTGCTGAGTGGGCAACATGATGCTGGTTTTAGATTATTTAAGTGTCCACTTGTATCAAGCTTTTAAGAACTTGG
>NW_005054341.1:3990731-4013793 GCF_000277835.1 Geospiza fortis | reverse complement strand
TGTTTTACTATTCCATGATGTTCTGTTCTGATTGATTGATTTTATCTCATGTATTTCTATTCTTTCTAATTGCTTTCTGTGTAAAATTACTTAGAGGGATCTCATAAATCTACAAAAGAAGACCCCAAACCAGTTTGCCCAGTACAAAAAGGAACTGAAAACTTACCCCAGCCCTCTTGTACCAAGGGGAAAGAAGACACTAAGAAAAAGTCTGCTGGGAAAGGTTCAGAGAACACAGTGCAAAAAGCTGGGGTGAAAGGACCTGTAAGTTAAAAACAAGTTTTTAAAAAAGCCAAACATAGAACTAGAATGCAAGAAGAGAGGATTAAATGTAGAATATATATTTAAAATAGTATTTATATTCAAATACAGAAATTCTGTTATTGTAATCAAATAGATTTGGGTTATTTTGGAGTTTTTTAAAATCAAATATGTAAACACTTTTTCATGTTATTCACAGTTTAATTAGCACAAATTCAGCTCATGATTTCTGGTTTCAGAGTAGAATTCAGCATTCAGTCCTTTGGTAATTTCTTAGGAGACAGCTCTGATTTGAAGCCTCAACTTGGATTTGTTTTCACCTGGTAATTTTGGAAGCACATAGGATATAAATTGTGCTTTTCTTGCACAGGACATTGATACAAAAGAATCAATTTCAAAATTTTGAATTTTTTCCCTCCAGGATTTATCAGAAACTGAAAAGCAGCAGCTGAAGCAACGTGAGGATTACCTAAAGAAAAAACGAGACCTGCTGCTGGCTACAAAGAAAGACTCAAAAAACAATGCACCAGCCCCCAACAGTGATCAGAAAGAGGAGGAATCCCCTCCCAAAGAGGTGAAGCACTTTCATACAAACCCACAGGCTTTCACTGCAGGTGTCCATGCTGCTGCTGAAGAGTGGGAATGGGTTAAAAAGAACAAAGAACAAGGGGGAAAATACTTCCAACTTACTGGTTTTGCAGAAGTTTCAGTGATGGAGCTGGCATTGGTTGGCTTCAGCATCATCAAACCCTGCTGATTAACTTCAGTTCATGAATGGATAAAATGCCAGTTTGCTCCTAGTGCCTGACCTACTGTTTGGGCTCCTCATATCTCAGGAATTCTCTTTTTCTTTTGCAAATGCTTGAAAACTCTCTCAAAAAAGAGGAAAATACTAGATCTTAAACCCCTCTTATAGTACAAAACAATGTAGTAACTGCTCTGTTTCTAACTACTTCTAGAGAGTAGTTCTAAAATCACTACTCTCCTTTGTAGAGCAAGTTCTTATAGATGTGAACTGAAGTCCAAAGTCTTTCTATTGCCTCAAATATTTTTCAGAGTTGCTGTGCATTTTATTATGCTCAGAAGGTGCCTGGGGAGCCTTCAGGACAATTGCTGAGCAGGAGCTGAAGTTGGGGCTCCCAAAACAGATCAGAGCAGTGGGAGAGGGCAGGGTGGTGGAGGAGCCCCATGCACCCCCCTGCTCCATGGTGGGGCTCCTGGTTGCTCATTGCAGTGTTGTTTTCACTCTGTTTTTAGGAAATATCAGAAGAGAAGCAGAGGCTGCTCCAGAAGAGGAAGATGCTTGCAGAAAAGCTAAAAGAAGAAGTCATTAATAAGCGGTAGTTTTAAGAGGCTCATTGCTGACCCCAAGACCAGAGGGATGTTTTAGAATAAATTCTCAGCAAGTGAAGGGATTTCCAATCTTGCCCTGGGATTTAGAGAACTCTCAGACAAGCAGCTCAGTACCTGGTAACTCCCTATTGCAAATGCCACTGAACCACACCATGAACACTTGTTCTCCAGAGTGCTGCAAACTCCCTGACTGTCCCAAGGCCGTGCCAGCACTGCAGAGCACAGCCCTGCTCCAGCCCTGAGAGCAGAGGCACCACTGGAGAGCTGGGAAAGGAATTCCTGTGGCAACAGCTCCGAGCTCAACATTGGAACTTTGTCATGTCAGCAGTGCAGAACGTGGTTCCTTTCATTAGCCCATTATAAACAAATGGCTCTTTCTCAGCTGTGCAGTGAAATAAATCTGGTTTCACAAGGAAGTGCACCCTCGCCCACCTCATTTGTGAGAAAGCCAATGTACCTTGGGAGTCAAGACATTCACAAATGAACTCCAGGTTACAGAGGTTTACAGGCTTTTGGGGCAGTTTCCCAAGTCCCAGTTAGCAATAAATGCAGCTTTAAATAAAATAGTTGCTTTAGTGCAAAGCTGAGACTGTTCCCAGCAATTCACTGCCAGAGTAGCAGAAATATTTGTAAGTAAGTCCTTTACTGGTTTGGCTTTCACAGACTCAAAAAGAAGCCAGGAGAGGTCACCCTTTGCCATTAGCATGGCCTCATTGAGAGGTCACCCTTGGCCATGACAGGCCACAGCTACTCACAGCACAGAGACAACCCCACCCCTGCTAGTTTCATGGAATTTTTATTAAAATAGCATTTATATCTGGTACACGTTGGCAGATGTTCTGTTCTTTCCCCAAAAGTGGCAGTGGAAGGGCCCAGAGAGAACAAACGTGGCTGCCCATGAGGGCAGACTGGGAACTAGCACCAAGGGGTGACAGCCCCAGGGAAAAGCCAGAGAGAGCTGGGTCTCACCTTCTCCTGGGATTGCAGGCTGGTGTTTAACAGGATAGCTACTGCCACTTCAGCCAGTCCTTTCCTAGGAACTGTAAAAATTCATGCCATTCTTGGTATTGCTGTGAAGGCAGCTCCTGTTTGTCTGAGTGTTGTTAAAGCTCCTGCCGTACTGCAGCAGCGTTGGCGCCGTGAGGAGCAGAGCAAGGACCGACGCTCCTTGGGAGTCCTGGGGAGAACTCGGCTTGGGAGGCTCTGAAGAGAGTCAGGAACAGGGCTCCACACTGCAGGTGATGCCTGTTCTGCTCCTCAGGTGAGTGAAGGCACATCCCAGGTACCTGCTGCTCTCATGGCCTGGGAGTCTTCTTTACTAATGGAGACAGAACCCACTGGGAAGCAAAGCAGCTCCAGAGTGAGCACACGAGGATGGTGCTGCAGCTTCTCTACCAGCAAACACTTCCTTGGCTCTGGAGCTGATGGCTGGTCCCTCAGAGTCCTGTGCTGGGTGGCCTGGAGCTCTCTGGGGACAACACTGCTGTCCCCAGGTCCATCAGAGCACCTGTGTCTTGCTCACATCTTGGGAAGAGCTCGCCCATTCCCTCTGGGATTCCATCCAGTGGTATGGAGCTACTTCTGAAACCTTAAACAATATCCTACAACAGCCACATTGAAAAGTCTGAGTTCACTTACCATATGTAACAAACCAAACAAAAGCAGTAATTATGGAATTACAGGGTCACATTTTAATTCCTGAATTTTACAGTTCAGCATTAATATCACCACATGTATACAAATGGTGTAAAACAAGTACAGTGGTATCTTTAATACAAAATAAACTTCTGTTTTATGGAAAAAACTATACTTCATATCTACACAGACAGCCCATCTTTTCCAAACAAGAGCTAAAATTAAAACTAACTACAAAAATCTCCAAAACAGAGAAACTGCTTCAGTTTAAACTATTCCAGGAGAAATGGACCCATAACACGTATTACAAGAGTGATCTATGTGGTGGATTGCAGCTGGTTCCATCTTGAACATCTCTGACACAGTCGCTGGGAAATCTCCTCTCACTCAGTCACGATCTCAGATCACATATGGGCAAACTAACATTAAAATATTTACAGTTCATGTGCTGCTCTTGAAAATAAAACCTGGACTGTTTGCCTCTGTCACCTTGCCATGAACTCCCCTATTCCTGTCACAGTTCACTCACCTATGTGGAATGTGCTTTTGTGTTTTAAAAAAGCAGCTTTTGTACCACCCCAGGTTCAGATGCTGCTCGTGGATTCCATCTCCAAGCCCTCAAGGTGTTCTCCTGGCAATAATCCCATCTTGGTCCAAACTGCCTTTGGTGTTAAAATGCTGCTCAGTCCATCACTATGAAAAACCTCAAGCATGCAGCTCCCAAACAGGGACAGAGCTGCTCCAAGAGGAGGCAGCCCTTGGGACACGTGGAGCACGTTGGAATTCAGGCTCTTCCCAAGCTGAAGCCAAGAGCTGAGGGATGTGCTGGGTGCAGCCCCACCATGACACAAACAGCTTCTGCAGACCCTTGGGAAGCCTCTGCTCCTTGGCATAGATATTTCTGGACATCTCATTGACAAAACAAGCAAAACCTTCCATTTTGAATCCAGCTTCCATTCTCTCCTCTTGGAAAATACAAATTAAAACTTATTTTAACTGTTTTAAACAACTCAACATGCACTATAACTGCAGTGGCCCTCCCTCCAATCATGAGAAATGCAGTTTAGTTGGTAATAAATGGTCCCAAAATATGGATTGTTCTTATGCAAACAGAGTTAGTTTTCCCTTAAAATCTTTTTAAAAGAGGCATTGCTAAAAGAACACAACTGACAGCACCATTACAAAATTAAGATTACTGGGTTCAAAATTTAAGCTTGAATTTTTTTCCTAGTTCTGTTAAACAATGGGGAAACCCTGCAATATTTTTAAAAAAGTGTTACCATACCTTTCCCTCCCCCTTTCCCTCCCGACACCTGAGACTTTCCTTGCTGAGAAGCCATCATCCAGGTTCTGAGAATACTAACCCACCTTTTTTTTAATTTTTCTTTTTTTTGACAGCCTGAATGGCAGACTCCTTACTTTCTAGAAAGACATGAAGTTCCTTGGAAGATTTGTGTTTACAGAACTAACCCTTTCTAGCTGATACACCGAGTTTCTTTTGCTACTCCTTGTATTATCTTATATACTCATGGGAGAAAGCTTTCTGATTCAGATTCTTTTTAGCTCTTAAAACAGTTGCAGCATTTGAAACCCCATAATAAAAGTTCTTATTCCAAAGTTTTGGTTTCTTTTATGAACCCAGACGAGGTCTTTTCCTTGGAGATGTCTCCTCCTCTTCATCATCGTCTTCATCATCAGGATAATCCACTAGCCCAACTAGACTTCCCTGCCAATCAGAAAAAGGAAAAAGGAAGTTTTTATATTGAAGAAGTACCTAGAAAGGTGCAAATTTTGAACAAAACCTCCAGCCAACCTGTCTAGGACACACCAGCCTTTGGCATTCCAAGTCTCATTTGTCTGGAAAATGGGTTTGAACCTCAAACTGCAAAATGTACTGCAGCTTCCTCACTGCTCTGGGTCTGGATTGGGAATTGTTTAAAGAACACTTCCAGCCCAGTGGGACAGACACATGCAGGCTGACATCCCTCTGGTGCTCAGGGTGGGCAATCAGTCCCTGCTACACTGTGCTGCAGTGCTCAGGAGCTCCATGGCTGAGGATTCCAATAATGCCCGGCTCAGTCAGGCACCACACAGGGCTCACTCACTGCATTTGCCTCCTCAAAACCACTGGGCAATTCCCCAGCCTGCAGGGCACTAACAGAGCTCCCACAAACCCCAATTTCCTTTGCACATCACATACACAGAGCAGCAAGTGAGCAGGAACAAAAAGCAGAAACAGTGAAACGATGCAGAGGATGTGGGATGAGACTGCACCAATAGAGTCCAGCCCCACTGAGACCTCCCTGGAGCAGTGAGGGATTCACTGCAGGGCTCAGGGTGAATTTATCCCCCCAGGGAGGTGCTGCTGCTCCCCTGGGACAGCCCCACACAAGTTCTCCCACCTTGGGGGCTGGCACTGCTGGGCTCAGGGCCGTGCTCTTGGAGGAGGAGCCGTTGGAGCTGGCTGGTGATGTCTGAGCTGCCACGGATTTGCTGTTTGCACCGTTCGCACCGTTGGCTGCGCTGGCTGAGTGGGAAAAAGTGAATTTGAATCCCCCAGCTGAAGTCCTTTTTGGAAGATTCTCTTTGTCTTCACTCTCCTTAGCTGAGGGACAAACATTGTCACACTTAGGTATCAGCTGCACACCAAGGAGTACAATCCACATCACAGTGCAATCGCAGGAGAGAGCCAGCAGGTATTTTGGTTCCAATTCTGCTGCAATTCTCAGTTCCCCAGCCAAGCCCATCCTGAGCCCACCAGCAGCAAACTGAGCAGGGCCTGGATGCTGAGGGCACGGGGACGTGGCTCACCTGGAGCACACAGGCACATTCAAAGTCCTGCTTTTGGATACCATTTAAACTCGTTATTTAATCCTGAACTGGCTTGTGAAGACACATTGGGATGTCAAGACTCAATTACATGGAACACCCTGTGCTGCTGCTCGAGGTACAGAGCACAAACCACAGGTTAGTTTGGGTGATACTGCCACGGAGCACTTCCAGTGCCAACAAGCTCAAACAGAGTAAAAATACCTTTTTTAGTTTCCATAAATTTCTCATAGCTATCTGGAAAATCATCCTCCTGTTTTGACTTCTCAACTGGAGGTACAACAGCTTCGCCTTCTTCCTCTTCATCTTCATTGAACCACATTTCTTCATCCTCCTCCAAGGCTCTGGCATCCCTGCGGAATCTATTGCTACGCAATATGGATGGGACACTGTAAGAGACACACAGGGATTCCAGCTTGGCTGCTGCTTCAGGCTGGGGATCAGAAATGCCTTCCAAAGCTTTAGAGGGAGCTCAGTGCCTTTGAGAGGGCAATGCAGCTCCAGCTCTGGTTCTGCCCTCACCCTAAGATTCACCAACACCCCAGCCGATGATGAGCCTGACTGAATCCCAAATCAGAGTGACAGAGCAACGTTTTGCTCTTCTCTTAAGAGTTCTCTCTCTTCTCTTAGAGACTCTTCTGAACATAATATTTATTCCACTGGCCAACATCAGCTCTGCTACACTTGGCTACAAGGAAAGGCAGATGGGGCTTTCCTCTAGTCTGAGAAGTTTTCACCAAGAATGAAACCCAACCCCAGTCCCAGGCTCCTGCTGCTCTCTGGGGAAGAGAAAAGCAAGGAGCAGAGCAGAGCAGCAGCCCCTGCCAGGCTCAGGGCACAGAAACTGGGGCCTACCTGTTCAGCTTCTGGCTTTGTCGATCCTTTTCCTGCTCATATTTTGTCTTCAGTCCCTTGAACGTCTGAACATACTCAATAGATTCAAGTGCATTATAGAAGTTTTCAACTATATGTGCAATGAGGGACTTAATATCTTCCTGCAGAAGAACAAAACAGGGTTTCAGCCTCAAATGGGCACAGCAGAAGCTCAGAAAGCTTTTGAGTTTACTTTGAAAGTAACTGATTTCTTGCCCAGAGCCAAAGCATTATTGTACAACATTATACAGATGTGAAGCATGAAATCAGATTTATCCTTAATAAAAGAGATGAGATTGAGAAATAATTATTAGGTTTCCCATAGAAACAGACAGTGGACCCAGCAGTGTCCCAACTGTATTTGTGACACTTCTGTTAAACAAACATCTTTTATGTAGGAGAGCTGTGCCCTGTCCTCCCCACAGGCTCCAGCTCTCCCCAGTCCTCAGCACCTACAGCAGCTCATGTGGGACAGGGAACTTTTTGGTCAGTCTCTCACCCTATTAGGCAAACCCTACAATTCTTAATGTTCTTCTTACTGGAAAAGACAGCAGCTACCATATCCTACAACTAAAAACCTCCCTTCACTTTCACAGACCACAAAGATTCCCACCATGAAGGCACTGGCAGCAGTGGCTCAGGAGCTGCTGCAGGTCCTTTCCCAAGGAGCTGGGTGCTCCTGGGAGCACTGTCCCTTCCCAAGGAGCTGGGTGCTGCTGGGAGCACTGTCCTTTTCCAAGGAGCTGGGTGCTGCTGGGAGCACTGTCCCTTCCCAAGGAGCTGGGTGCTCCTGGGAGCACTGTCCCTTCCCAAGGAGCTGGGTGCTGCTGGGAGCACTGTCCCTTCCCAAGGAGCTGGGTGCTGCTGGGAGGGCTGCAGCTGCACTCACCACTCGGATGAACTCGAAGAGCTCGATCACAGCAGAGTTGAGCAGGTTGTAGCGAGTGCCATTGTCCAGCAGGGCGTTGATCACGGGCTCAAAGAGGTTTCCCTTGGTGATGTAACGGTTGTAGAATTCATCTTTCAGCCCAATTATCCTCCTCATAAAGCGAAGAGCACCTGGGGGAAGAAAAATTCAAGGAGTCAATAACCACATGCTTGGGCTTGTGGAAACAACTGAAACCCCTCATGTTACCCAGAGGATGATGGGCCCCTGTCACAGACATAGTTTATGAAAAATCCTTTCCTTAGGATTTTTTCTCCTGAGAAGCTGAGAGGTCTCAGAGATGAAATGTAAACAATGATTATCTGCTGCTGTGGAATGCAACAGGTGCATCTTTGATTGGCCTCATGTGGTCACTTCTAATTAATGGCCAATCACAGTCCAGCTGTCTCGGACTCTCTCGTCAGTCACAAGATTTTATTATCATTCCAATTCTTTTCTATTCCTTGCAAGTCTTCTGATGAAATCCTTTCTTCTTTTAGTATAGTTTTAGTATATAATTTTCTTTTAATATAATATATATAATAAAATAATAAATCAGCCTTCTGAAACATGGGGCCAAGATTCTCATCTCTTCCCTTGTCCTGGGACCCCTGAGAACACCACCACAGACCCCCAAACCCAGAGCATTACAATCTCACTCACACCCATTAACACAAATCCCAAGTGTACACTGAACACCTTCCATACAGCCCCACCATGCCTGCAAGAAGGAAATCACAACAGCTCCATACTCACACAAGGCCAGAAATGTGTGTTTTGAATTCATCAATACCAGGACTCTTCTTAGCAAATCTTTGTTCATAATGTAATTCTTGATGTGATATGTGTGGTGTTCCACACAAAAAGTAAGCAGCTCCAAAATTAAGGCAAGTAGTTGTGCTGTTTGGTAATTATCTGCAAGAAAATGGAACAATTTCAACTTTCAGTAGCAAGTTTGACTAGGGAAAAAAAAAAACCCACTAACTAAAAACAGATGAAAATGTTCCTTCAGCTTCCAGTCATCTCAAGTGAATCAAAGCTCCTGCATCTACTTCAGTAAAAAGTATTAAAAGAAATGAAATATGGGCATGTCTAACTTATTTTTTTAATAGAATACCATACACAGCACACAAGGCAAGTTTCAAAACTCAAATCAATTCAGACTTACCAGGACAAATTGTATTACTCTTAGTGGATCCAACTACTGCATCTGATAAAAAGAAAACAAAACCAAAAATCAGAAAAAGGTTTTCAAAGCACTGTCAAGATTTAAAAGATGGGGAGAAACAATCAATTCTACCAAGTGGTCAGATTTTTCATCAGATCAAACGTTTGTGAGCTACAGGGACATAAACACACAGCAAGAATGCAGCCAGGTGAGATTTCTGTATTTAATTTATCTCAGTTTTAAATCCATCTAGGTGAAAATGTATAACCTAAACCTTGGGACTATGATATAGAATAAAAGCACCAATCCTAAATTTTTCAAATAATGCATTAAAATGAGTGCATTTGAATTACAGACACTCTCTGCTTTAGAGGAAGTATTTTTTAAAATGCAATTAACAATTGTATATTAGCATGATTAACATCAAGGAAGTGCATCTTGCACAAAGCTACAGCAGCATCCAGGGCTGCAGGGAAGAGCTGAGAGCTGCTGCCCACAGAGCCCCTGTCCCTGGGGGAGCAGCACTTTTCCACAAGCACATTCCCAGCTGGCATCTCAGTCACTGCCAAACACTACAGGCCTGAAAGGAAGAAAATGAAAATGGAAATATTCAGTACCTTTTTCACATTTGTCCTCTGATGTATTGGCCAGAAGTGGAGCAGTGAGAACGTGCATACAATGGTTGTAGAAGAAATTGAGAAATTCACTCTTTTCTGTTTTCTAAAACAAAAATAACTTTATTAAACACTGGCATTTATACACAGGCTTTTAAATAAAAAATAACAGTAACACAGGAAACAGCCCATACAGACTTCTACTGGCTCCTTCAGGTCTCCCTGTATATTTGTTGGGCCTGCAGGACTTTGTTCAAGGAAGATCAGTTTTTGCATTTTGGGGCAACTAACCAAGCTCACCATCACCAAAATATCCCCACCATGCAAACATGTACTGAAAAAGCATCAACAACTCAAAAAGCTTGACAAAACTTTTGTTAATAAACACCTGCACAATGGCCCAAAATGGAACCGTTAAGCTTATTTTTGGCTTGTTTAAATTCAGTAACAGAGCAAACACAGAGAATGCCAGGTTTTCAGCTCTGCTGAGACAGTGCAGGATCTGTACCCCCACACCTCCTTACATTGGCTGTGGCTAGCATGTTCTCTGGGTCAATCAGAGTTCTCAGCAGCCCCATTAATTGAACAGCTCCCCCGAGCTCCGGATCCGTGTCGCAGATCATCTGCTCAATGACCACGTTGATGAGGAGGATGTCCTGCAGAAAAATCCCAAACACACACACCACCAAACTGTTAGACACAGTTTCAAGAGAGGAAAGCAATTTCCATAGTCTCTGTAATTTTTTGAAGACAATTTTAAATGAAACTGAAAAATTCAGAGTTGCGTTTGGATACAGAAATTCTGGCAAGCACAACCCTCCACACCTACAACCCCTGTTAGTCAGAGTTCCAAAACTGTAAACTCATACAACACCAACATGCTCAGAAAGGTTTGTGTATTAAACCTACTTTTTCCTGTATTTCTAGAGGTTTGCGTTGCTGTTTTGTTTGTTTCCTCCTTGCCCAAAGACTCAACAAACTGCAAACCATTGTGACTTACATCATCACTCTGCTGGGCCTCTTGCATCACAAATTCTCGGACCATGGATGGGCTAAATTCTACTAGATAAGAAAATATATCTGTAGCAGCAGATCTAACTTGCAGATCATCCATTCCCTAATAAAGAGAGAAATTGATTAGCAAGAACAAATTAAGCTGGTATTTATTATCAAGTAAAGCTGAAAGTAATAGTAGTTTTAAGTTTTGGGAACATCTCATTAGCAGAGTTTCTATGAGAAACACAGTAATAGGGTTACAGAAAAACAACAATAAACCAGCAAAATGAATTGCAATGTTCAGGCAGCAACAGCTGCTTCAACCACAGGAGTGAAAGAAATACTGTTTTCCCACTGCTGATTAGGACAGATTAATCTGCTAACGACAGGATTATGAGATCTTTTGGGAGGAACCAGCCAACAGTTCAAGATTATCTAAAAATACTTCTCGGGCCATGGGCCAGCAACAACCACAACAACAATCCAGCTGCATAAAGAATCTCTGCCAGTTTTTACACCCCCTTGTCCCAAGGACTGTGCTGACCACAGAGTGAAAATGCCCAGAGCAGCCAGGTCAGGCACTTCAGAGCTGGGGGCAGCCTCTGCATTGGGAATGCTCCATTCGACTCCCAGCACAGCAAAACTGACACAGAGTGGCTCAGCAGAGCCTAAACTACCTCAGTGGCTGTAGCTCTTCTACTTGGTTAAAATCAGCTTGAAGTTTCACTCACCATTACAATTTCAAGAGCTGGAAGAATTCCCAACTTTGCCAAAGTTTTGAAAAACGCATCTCTGTTCTGAGGTTGTAACGTCTGAGAAAAGGCGCAGAATTCCTTGAAGAAGTTCACCTGTCACACAGGAAAAAGGAATAAGAGTATTTGGGTCAGAAAACTCTCTGAAAGGATCAAACAGTTACATTTTGTGGCAGAGTTTGTGTACAGAAATCCCTCAATGACTGCAGAAGAGTTTCCCTCTGACCCAGAGCCCTGGAGGCAGCACAGGGGGCTGGCACTTACCAGTTCACACCGTTTGTCATCGTCTGTAGCTTCGTCTGTCAATTGTGCAAAAACTTCTGATAAAAACTTCTCGTCTTCCTGTGTAACACACAGAAGGAACACACCTTACACAGAGTCTCTGGGAAACAACTTCCACCCCTACAGGAGCCAGCCCTGCAGAAAGTCCAGCTCTCCATCCAATTTATCCCAAAGAGACAAATGGCAGAGCACACATCCAGGGGGATCTTTCCCAGGGCATTGTTTCAGCACTCCCTCTGAGGAGCAGCAGCAGCTCCAGGAGAGCAGAGCCAAGGGAAGCTGAGCTCAGTGATTGTCCCTAAACTGCAACTACAAAGTGCCAGCCAAGGGACAACTTTGCAGCCATGTCCCCAGCACCTTACTCACAATAAAACAACCTCTCCCACTTGCTCTGCTTTGCCAAGCTGGGAAACTTTATGGACTATTATTGGCTTTTTACATTCACATCCTCTGTTACCAAGAGATATTTAAGTATACACAGGAACACTTCACTTCTTGCAAAGCATTTCAGTTACCCCATAAGACCAAGAGGTATCCAAAACCCAGGGTGGACATCAGCATCTCTCAAGGGCTCAGGCACTTTCTGCCCATTGATTATTATGCACTCTTTCACATTGAAAATAATGTTGGAGTTCTCTCAAATTCAAATGTTTCTGTTACCTTTTAAAGACAATATAAATCTGACAGCAAACAGTAACATGCTACAGCTTTACAAAATTTTGCATCACTGTACCAATTCAACTCAAAAACTTGTGCATTGAACAAAAATGAACAGAACAGCAGCATTCCAATAAATATACATGAACTTGACATTGCATAACACAGAGTGTGCTTACCTCTCTATTTTGCTGTGTGCTGTCACTAAAATCTGTCTGCTTTATTAGAGTAATAATACAGAATTTTTACAGTTACAGCAATGCCAACCAAAAACTGGCAAGCCTTTTCCTGACGGTTTCAAGATGTGGGGATAGAAGTGCTTTACAAACAAATGATACCTGGAATCAACATCACAGGGAGTGCCACATACACAGATTTAGTAGTTTATTTTAAGCTTTGCTGGCTTAAACAGCTTAATTAAGCCTGGTACAAAAAAAAACCCCAAAGCACACTACAATCAAGAGCAGATAGAGTAGAAAATCCCTACTGCAGAACAGCTGAGCACAGAAACATCTCCTGCTTGTCTAGGGCTGCTGCTCAGCCCATGCTGTGTCCTGGTACAGGGGAGGGAGGGAGGGAGGGATGGATGGATGGACGGATGGAGGGATGGAGGGATGGAGGGATAGACGGACGGACGGATGGATGGAGGTTCCTTTCCCACGTGGCTGCCCCTCCAGCAGCAGCAGCACTGGGCTCTAGTGCTCTGTGGCACGTACAAAGGAGCTTTGCTGCCTGCAAACACAATCTGCTGCTGCTCCTCTAAACTGCCTCCTCCCAGGGAGCTTTGCCAGTGTATTTAGGGTAACAGGACGTCCCATGTGTTCCCCAAACCCAAAGGAGCTTTGGAGTTCTTGTGCACAACAAGCTGATTTACACCACAGGCCTGTGAAAGCAGTCCTGGACCTCAGGTTCCCACGACCTCAAGTGGGAATTTTCATCAAGTGTGCTGTAACATCTTTTCCATGTGTGCTTTCTTCTCAACCTGTAATTCTCAAGGATCAACATTATCTGTAAATCACCACACATCTCATTTACAGGCTATAGAAGCAGCAGGCAAACCTGTGTGCACATACTCCATCTATGATGGCAAACCCAGCAAGGAACTGTCAGAGAATTTCAGAACCTTCTGCAAGGAGTACTCAAGGTAACAGAAAATCAAAATTCTCTGTTACTGCACAATTACATATTCTGTAGAGTCCCAATGAAAAAAAAGAACTCTATAGACTTAAAAATATCTAAATGCAAATAGGATGTGGCCTCAGGAGCGTAATACTGAATTTATTTTTAGTTTTTGAAAATATATGCAGAAGAATTTAAAGGAAAATCTTTATTTAACACAAAGCTAATAATTCTGCAAGAGGGATTTAATTTTTTGTTTCTTTCTGCTATTGAGCCACAAAGATAGTAGAGAAAAGCCAAATAGCATACTCATGCAATTCTCTGCAATTACTGTTTTATTTTCCAGTCCTCTATTAAACTCTTTACCATATTTCACCCATATCTGAACTCATTAACACATTTGATATGGATGTCTCAAGCCCCTTTCTTTCCACCATTTTTACTCCCTTCCTCTTTTCCTCAACTCTTGGTGTTTCACAGAAGCTCTCCACACTCACCCCAAGAGTATGGGGTGAGTATGTGATGTACCCTACACAAATGGACCATTTTTGGACACAGATAAACAGAATAAAGCCACTTGGGTACCCATGAGTTTGCACAACACAGCACCAAGTGAAAACCCCAAAAATTCACACAGATCTTCACTGAGGCTCCTTCCATGGTCCCAACCACCTTGGAGCCTCTTCTGACTACAAAGTGTGCAGGACAGTTTTTCATAAAGTAACAGCTAGGTTATTTATTAATTAATACTTCTGGATATCAGTATGCAAAAACCCCCAGCAACTAGTTACTTAATCTTTAAGACAACTGGAACATTTGAAATTAGCACCATGATGTAATAGCAGTGTAACAGGAATGGTTCTGAACATGCTCTTTTGAATCACAGATCCAGAATTTGTTCACAAAACCAGCACAATGTCCCTAATGCAGAATACAACAAGTTGCCTGTTCTCTAAATACCTACACAAACTTGACCAAAAATTGTATGTATGTTGCTTGGGAATCAAGGAGAAAAATCTTCAGCTTTACAATCCATTAAAATATTATTATACTCACCTGAAATGTACCTCTTCAAAATACAAAACCAAAGGTATCAGAGAGCAGGGCAAGCATTGAAAACATTGTGCAAATGACGTGTGTGATTAACTGCAATCCATTTTGAAACTATAGCTACAAGTATCTACAAACAATCCATCCAGATCATATGAAAGACCACTTACCTGCAACATACTGACAATCTCAACTTTGTTGAAGAAAATAAAGGAAGTGAGGGTAGAAAGAAAATTCTCTTCAAAAACCGATGGTGTCGGCAAGATGATGTCCTGAATATACTGTACCCTGTAAGTCTGGTGGATTTTTTGCCTGAGTTCAGAGTCTGTAATAGGAATAACCTCCTTAAATTTTGCTGTTTTGGTCAAGAACTCCCTGTGCCGTTTTGGCTGAGCCAAAGAAGGATCATACTCGAGGCATCCGACCACATCCATAATACACTCGTCAGAGAACATCACCTCAAACAGAGTTGCTTTGTTGAGGAACAAAATCCCTCGAATAATTTCATACAAATGATGCAAACCTTCGGTGTTCTCTAAATTCTCACAGACTTGGAAAAGCTGCAGCAGTTTTTTAATGTAGCCTTCGTTCTCCAAGGCCAGGGCCAGCTTTTCCCTACGGATGGGTGAGGAAAGAACAGAGGTAACTAGGTCAGCAATCTCTTCAAGTTTGTTGAGTTCACAAGTAGGAAGGTCAATCAGAGGACTGGTTTCAGGCATCTCCTCGATGTGCTCCTCTTCTGACTCAATCAGGTCCTGTGTGACTTCCACTGAAGGATCCTTACCCTGAACCTAAGGGAAGAGTGCACACAGTTACTGATCCCAAAAGTCTGATCCCAAAATGTACCAAAATTGAGCAAGTCAGTAACCAAAGTAACAACACATCCCAACTGCCCAGTGTGTCCCAAGGCAGCTGCATCTGAGCTCTCTGGTTCTTCCAGCACATTGGCAGTTCCACTGCACTCCAACAAGTGAGAGCTGCTTCCTGAGGCCAGCTGGGAGAAGGACAATTAAAGCCTGGAACTCTGGCAGTCCCTTTCTAATGAACACAATCACACCAACTGCCCCAGAACACTGACCACCTGAGTCTCACCATTACAGTGATTTTTCAAAGGCCTGACACTCAATCATGAGAACAACTGGTGCTCTAAGCAGGGGCAATTTAAGACCTTGCACAGAAAAGAACAAATACTTGCTTACTTTACAAGCAGGTTTTAAAAGGATGCACAAATACATCAAGTCACAGAAGACACTAAAACACCTGGAAAAAACAGCATGTTTCAATTTACTGTACCTGGCAGATTTTTTCCCAAATTTCATCACAGCCAGCTTTTTCTTGAAAACTCAGTGCTAAATCATAGTTCTCTGCTTCTGACCAAACAATCAGGGTGTCCTGTTTGAGATAAAACCAAGAAAGTAATTGTTTCTGAAACAGGTCTGCACTGCATATTAACCTCTACTCCTTTAAAGCCAATGTCTACAGAATACATCATTTTAAAGTTACACTTGTCAAAAAAAGCATAAAACACTAAAATATTATATCACTTGTTTTGCCATACATCAACTTTCTTTCTTGTTATTTTATGACCACTACCTTACACAAAACTATTTAAAGATACTATTTTTCATATCCAAGCTGCTTATGATGGCATTTTTCTGCAAGATACATTTCTTGAGTCAACAGTCTTGAAATGGGAATGCACACACTAGATTAAAAACCTACAGTATCACAGGTTAAGTATTTTCATATTCAGTAAGACAGAAACAAAACCCCTAAGAGTTCAGTTTTCCCCTCAGAAAGTGTTCATATCTAAGTGAGATATAAAGCCTAGCTAATGTTCAAATATTCCTTTCTGAATTAAAAGCCATACAGCCTGAATAATAAAAAAAAAATAACAAAACTCCCAGGTTCTCACTAAAGTTACAACCATCTTGCCAGTTATTTTCATTTGAGCCAGGTTTTCCTTCTGTTACTGCTGTCTCCATCAATTCAATTGGTGCACTTGCACAGTAGACCTGGAAGTTTTGATGGAATTGCTGAACAGGCTAAAATGGTTTTGGAAGAGGCTTTATTAGGACACTTGCTGCTGTCCTGCAAGGAATGCTGTAGTTCATATATTCAGTTGAATATTTATTCAAGACAATACAGAGTGGCTGTGGTTTAACCCAGCTGCCAAGGAAGTCTCACACAGCTGCTCACTCACTCCTCCCACCACTGGGATGGGAAGGAGAATCAGGACAAGGGGAAAGTTCTGTTCTTGAGGTAAGAACTGTTTCAAAAAGGAAAGAAAGTAAAATATAATGAGCAATTATAATAGTTATAGCAAAAAAAGGAAGGGGAAGAAAGGAATAAACCCTGACAGGTAAGTGATGCTCAGCACCACTTGAGCAGTGATTGGCACCTCCTGGCCACCCCCCCAGTTTATCCCTGCCCCTGTTATCCCAGGGATGAACATCCCTGTGGCCAGGTCAGCTGTCCTGGCCAGGTCCCTCACAGCTCCCTGGGCAGCTCCTCCCTGCCAGAGCATGGGGAACTCACCAGTCCTTGACTGAAGGGAAGCACTGCTCAGCAGCAACTACAACATCCCTGTGCTGTGTCATTGTCATCCCAAATCCAACCACAGCACTGCACCAGCTGCTGGGATGGAAATTAACTCTGTCCCAGACAAAAGCAGAAGAACAGCTCCCCATCCTACAGCAAACTCATCTTCATATAAAAATATCCAAACTGAGCAGCTCTCTGCTAACTCTCCAGTATATTTGATGACCTCCAGCAAAACTGTTCAACATTCCAAGTCTGACTTGCACAGTTACCACAGATTTTTAAATACTGAAACGTTTTTTTAAACACTTGCTTAATGGTCAGTGAGGTAATTTAATTCCCACATTTACAACGTTCAATATTCACCATACAACTCATCAAGGCTGGTTATTGAACACAAAATATTAAGAGTGGTATCTTTAAGCTCAGCAAGGAAACCCAAAGAAACACCTGATGATATTTCTTGGGAAGCTCCAGGGGCAGTAAGTTTTAAACAGACCTTTGTAAATGCAGTTATCTGGGCTTACACAGGTCAGGGAGCACTCCTCTACTCCAGGTGTGAGGGGACTGACATCTGGGAAGGACTCCTGGTATGGGACAGCAGTTCCCTCTCCATCAGCAGTTATTTGGAATACACACATCTGTGTCTCCACAAACACAACTTCCCAGCTGCCACAGCTACCACTGGAACATCAACGAACACAGCAGCACTGATACAGCATTAATTCTTCATTTCTACAGCAGTCCTAATTCCCCAATATCCATGGGGAGTTGTGTATCTTGGGGGTTTTGGCTTTGCCCTGTTTTTTTCTTTGAAAATAAAGTTAAGAATAACATCACCGTTGACAAATGCCTACCAATAGATCCATCTCCTTCTCCCAGAATAATCACAGGCCACACTAAAAACAATGGAATTTGCACAGACAAATTTTTTCCTTTCTTACTAATTTTTACACATTTCTTTAGAGAAACAAAGTTTTCCTGTTGTGGAAAGAACAGGGTTCAATGAGTGAGCAGAGTTCACTGTGGTTTCAGCACTGTTGTGAGTTGTTTATTTACATTACAGTGTCCTTTATTACACTTGCACTTTTCTCATACAGGGAAATATTAATAGGGAGCCTCTCTGCTGTCAGGCTCCACTCACAACTGGTCCAAGTTCTTGGAGCTGACATGGTTTTCACTCCCAGCTGTCCCCCCTCATCTCCAGCTCAGGACCTCTGGATCTCTGTATTTACCGTGTGCCATTTCAGAGTCAACAACTCAACTGGGCTTCAAGGGAAAAATAATAATTGTCAGCTGCATGCATTGAAAAGCTTCATCAGGTCCCTGATCTGGTTCTTGTTCAGAGATTAATAAAAAAATAATTCTTAAGTACAATTTTAGGGCTGCTACAGAATTCCAAATCTGAAATGTTTCAAGGTAAATATTCTGTGTAAGTACTGATGCCTTGACACTCAAAATCAATGCACTGCAGGTAAGCTGAGCCTCAGAGGTGCTCCACTGAACAAAGAAGGACACACACACTCAGCAGCCCTATTCATAGCCCAGGATGATTCAAGTAAGAGAATTAATGCAGTAACTTAAAATGACTCCAGGCACCCAGGGACTGCAGTCAAAAATTTGTGAAAAATCTCCAGTTACTGAATGGTACTTGTTACAATCTGTACTGCCCACACAAAGCAGAAGTTATATAAGCTTTTCCAAAAATATTTCAGAAAGACTGAAAGATGGTTTCAACAGAAAATAATTGTCCAAAACCAATATAAGACGTACTCATCTGGCACACACTTCCTGCATGACCTCAGACTACCCACGAAGAGCAGACAGACAGACAGACACCTTCCAGGCCAGGCTCCACCACTCCCACCTGCTTAGAGGCCATGCTGCTCCATCCACCAGCAACAGCAACGCTCCTTAATTCACTCAAGCACCAGTAAAGACAAAAAAGATTAATTCTGAACAGAAACTGAAACTCAGAGCAGTTCAAACCCTTCTCCAGTGCTGGTGCTGGCGTGCACAGTGTCTGTCTTTCCACCCCTCTGTGCTCCTGCACCACATCCCCATGCCAGCAGCAGGGTGCTGAACAGGGAAGCAGATGGGGAACACGTGGGGATAAAATGAATTTAGCAGGAAGACATGTTTCAACTGACTCAGTCCTACATCTAACCTGCCTCTGGATGTAACAGGAGTGAAGAAACCCTCTGGCAACTGCTGGGACTGGCTTCAACAGCACCCCTGCAAATGTGTTCAATGCTGGCCACCAGAACTCCTATTCTGCCTCGAGCAAAGTGCTCTGTTGTCACACAGTGATGGCAACTCTGGGCAAAAGACAGGATCTGTACACAATCTTCATCTCAGAGCTGCAAACAGAGCACACCCAAGCAAAGGTAACAGCAGAAGGCAGCACTCCCTGTAAGGATTTCTGCAGCAGCTCCATTTCCTTCAGCCATGGACTCGCTCTTCTGCCAGTCCTGCCAGGGAGCAGTAACCTCAAGCAGAGGCTGAAACATCAAATGGGTGTGGTGGAACCTTTAAAATCACTCCTGCCAGAGCCTCCAGAACACATCTGAGCCTGCCCTCTGGCTAACGTGGGGTGTCCAGCAGAGCCTATGCCACAAAATCCAGGGGGGCCTAAAGCTCTCCAGGCTCTCATGTTCTCTGCATTCATCTCACTAGAGATAATTTATATTGTATGTTGAGCAGCTTGGCACCTGTGTCTGACCCATCCAAGCCCAATTTCCCTTGAGAAAGGGAAAGTCGTGATGAGAGTGTGCCCAGCACCTGGGCAGAATGAATTCCCCAGGAACCACAAACAGGACTGGAGCAGGAGGTAACAGGCCTGTCCTGTTTGGGGTTTGTCAACAGCTGCAGCACGACTTGGCATAACAGTGCAATAGTCACAGACTGATGCACAGCACCAAAAAATCAGTGCTGGTTTCGTTTTTTCACAGGACGCTGTTATGCAAACCACAATGAAGTGTTAAGTACCCTCTAAGTCCAGTCAAGTCATTTACATGACAGATGTGTAGACAGGGCATGTTTCTTCTCCATCCAGCTGCAGCTTTCCCCAAATCCAACACCATCAACTCCCCAAATCCAACACCATCAACTCGAGGACAATGCTCTGGGGGTCAACTAAAAGCTGCACGAGGTTGTACAAACCTTAAGGAGCAAACAGTGAAGAAAAAGCTTTCTGCCACATGGACACAAAAGCATTAGGATCAGAAATAAAGCCAGCCAAAATAAACCTCAGCTTGAGTGTTTCTAAACTATGATCTACCTTTTCCACAAGAAAAATGGTAACAAAAGCTACTTAAGTCACTTGAAAATTTGCTACCGATTAAGTAAAAAAGGCCTACAATTAATCAGCTGTAGTTTCAGGAAGCAGGGTGTGAAGGGAAGCATTTTAAGACTTTACAGCAACAAAATCTGCATTTGTATTTCACTAGGTATAGGTTTCCTTCAGTAAACAGGAAGCAGTTCAAAACTCTTGGCCTCTGGAGCTCTGCAGAGCTCCTTGCTCAGCATGCCCCCCCCAAGGAAAGCCTCCAGCCACCAAGCCCTAAGGAGTGAAGAGCAGAAAGCACAGCAAACAGCCCCCTGGAAAGGCTGGCCCAAACCACACCTCACTCCTAACCTAAAGCGAGCCAAGCAATGTCCACAAGATAACAAAGTCTCCGTTCTCACACTGTAACTTGTCACTATAACAGAATCCTCAAAGATGTGTCCCTCTGCGACTTAGGAAGAACAAAATTACTGTTTTCTCCAGTGCTGAAACACTCCTGGATACCATAACGATAAAGAACAAGTATCAACCACTGAAGGAACAGACTCCACTGCAGAACAAAGGAACAGAGAGAAAAAACTCCAGAAAACCCATGAGAACAATGCAGGCAGAGACATCAAAAATGCATGCTGAAAAAGGGAAAACAATAAAAGCAGAAGAGATTCAGTAAGCTGATTTTTTTCAGCGGATGAAACAAAAATAACCTATTAACACAGCCCTCAACTGTTTTACTTCTTTGTCTTGCAGAAGGTTTACCCCTAGGAAAGGTAACTCTCACCACGGCTTCTGGCCTTACCTAGGACAACAGGAGCTTTCAGGGCTAAAAATAAAAACTAAACAGCAACAACAAAGAAAGGAGTCCCACAAAGACAAATTCCTTCATGTTATTTCCAGAAAAAGAACTCAAGAAATAAATAAATACACTTCGACAGAGCTGGTCAAAGTTTTGCCTCTCTAATTTTGCAATTATTTCAGATGGCCTGGCATGGGAGACAAAAATTACATGTAGATGTTTCCAACTATCCTTCCTGTAATGATTTCAGTATTTTTCCAAATTGCATATATTATCTTCAAAGCCTGAAATCCAAAATGTATTTTTCTAGAAGACCCACATATTAATTTCCAGAATGCGAAGTGTTCAGCACCCACAGGATTCTAAGCAATTTTTTCACCTCTAAAAAACACCTATAAATTTTTTCATCTATAAAAGCCACCATCAATAACTGCATGTCCTCCTGCTTTTCCTTTTTTCCTGAAAAAATGCAATAACTCCAAGCACAAAACAATTCCTCAGCACCAGCAACCAGAGAAAGTAAAGCCTAGCAATAATACTTGCCTGCTGTTTTTGATATGCAGTATTTGGATTTATCTTCGATTCTAACAGTAGTGAACCTGAAAAAGGTATGAAGAGAGATTTACTGAACCCAACAAAACAAACATCTCCACACATCTCACACCACTGCCCACGTGCCAGCCAACAGACTCTCAGCTTAATCCAAATCTCACAGAAAATCCACAAGAACCTCCTCCTTTAAATATAATTTCCTAAAATAAGCCAGGTAAGACAAAATTCAACAGGAATATCCCTATTAAAATACATTTTTCTCTTCTAATTTAGTCCAAAAACCACTCTAGCACTCTTTTCCCCTGAAATCTGGTGCAAGAACCAGCTTTTTTGATGGTCTTTTAGGCCAACTATAGAAATTCCAGCAGGTAATGTGCTGCCCAGCATAAAAATGTTTTCGTCCAGAGAAGCCACGTGGGCCACTTGCTTTGGTTCCCTTCAGCTGCCCTTCAGAAGTGAATCAGCCAGCCACTATAAACGCAGGGACTTCATCTTGTGTATGCAAGTAGTGTATGTCTCCTGGCAACAGCTCCGGAGCAATTTCTACCAGTCTTAGGTGGTTTATTTAGCACGTTAGCACCTGTCGGCTGACAAAGTGGGGAGCACGTACCTCCCCCCTCTAAAAAAAGACCCTTTAAGGTGACTTTAAAGTGCAGTAAAACACAAGGGATGCCACCCGACTGGAACACAAGCAGGGAATTCCTGAGGAGAAAAAGAGCAACAAACAAACAACTTTTTTTCACAGCAGTAAGAAAGGGAGGAAAAGAGCACCTGAAAAGCAAAGGATACTGCTCTGAAAGAGAACAAAATGTCCTCACATGTCACGGCTTCAGCTCTGCTCAGGCCGGGGAGCTGCACTGGCTGGGGTAACAGCATGGAGTTGGGTCACAGGAGGGTTAGGATGGATATCAGGGAAAGGTTCCCCCCCAGAGGGTGGTCGGGCACTGCCCAGGCTCCCCAGGGAATGGTCCCGAGGCTGCCAGAGCTGCAGGAGAGCCTGGACAACGCTCCCAGGAACAGGGTGGGATCGTTGAGAGCTCCGTGCAGGGCCAGGAGATGGACTTTGATGATCCCGATGGGTCCCTTCCAGCTCAGCACATTCCATAATTCTATCAATCGGGAGGGGGAAAGTCTAAGACCACGGTAGCAAACGCTGCTGTGGCTTGTGTGGTAAGGAAACTTCACACGATCCGCAAGATAAGGCAAGGCACGGAGAGTGGAAATAATAACAATAACAACAGTAATCCTCTGGGGTGTCCCAGGGAAAGGCACCACCAGCCGAGCCCGGCGATGGTGAGGGGCAGCCCCGGCGGTCGGGGCCCGGAGCCGGGCGTGGGGAAGCGGCCTGGGCAGCCCCGGCCACGCTCTCACCGTCC
>NW_005054341.1:3971376-3990346 GCF_000277835.1 Geospiza fortis | reverse complement strand
CGGCTGCCCTCACCCACAGCGGGGTCTGGGCACATCGCTGCCTTTGAACGCCCGAGGCGTCTAAAGGGGGAATTGGCTCTAAATAGGGGGATTTTTCCCCCGAAAAAACTTAATTTTGTTTTTCCTTTTCGTTTGCTTTTTTAAAGTCTGTCTGCAAGCTGGTGCCACCGCTGACGAAACGCACACCTCCCCCCACCTCACGCCACAGCAAGTGCCACCCACCGCCGCCACACAAAACGACGGGCGAGCTCCACACCCCGGCCAGGGTAAATTGAAACAGCACACGCAACTGAAACAGTTTCAGTTTTTTAAAAAAAAAGGTGTCCCCTGCACCTCAAAACGGCGGAAAGGTTAGTGAGCAGCATGTCCTTACAGCAGCAGCCATACTGTAACACGCCGTCTGTGCCTGCTTTGTACATCTCCACACAAGGCTCGAAAGCTAAACTGAAGGTGGAAGCTTAAAAAAAGAGAGAAACGTGCTTAATTAGCCCTCACACACGGCATACAATTTAAGACAGAGCACTTGCCAAGCATCATGGAGTCTGTGTATCTTGAGTTTTCAACGCTAAATACCATCTACACGTTTCCTCTGTACTACAAATAAAAAATAATTACATCTCCATGCTTGTGTAGGAATAGGGAAGAAGGACCCAAAAGCGTTCAGGGAGTAAAGCTGTGTGTAACAGCGGGAAACTGGGGACAAGAAGCCTGACTGTGTCTCCAAACCCAATTTTTGAGGCTCTGAAGGGAAAGGAAGGAGGACAAGTTCTCCTGAGGCCAGGGTGTGCCTCATTCCCAGACAAAGCCAGACTTTCCTGGCTCTTGCCTCACGGTGAAAGCAGTCACACCGGTAGGGCTCCTATTCACACGACTGGCATTTCTCTGCTCTCAAGTTCAAATGTGGTTCCAGAGGAAGGGAAAGAAAGTGTTTCCAACAAACTCTGCCACTCAAAGTAACTATGTGCAACTCATCCAAACATTCTCTGGGCAGATTTAGAAAACTTTAACATCTAAGTAACATTCAAGTCTCAGCTTTTGCTCTGATATTCATTGTAGCAGGCCTCTAAGATTCAGTCACCAAGAAAATACAAGATACACCTCTGAGAATTATCCTATGCATTTCTATTTAGCTGTATAGGAGCACACCTTGGGACATGTGCATCACTGTGGATAATAGTCAGTAACTATAAAAAGACCATGTTAAGTGGTTTCAAAACCCTGGACTGAGAGTCACATGAACCAGTTTACAGTCAGGTTCCAAACAAGCCTTCCCTGCTGTGTTTTAGTGGCCTTTCCTCTCAATGTATTACAAACTGAGCATATGTCTACCTTAGAGAATGCTCAGTAAAATCAAAACACAGCAAAAGGAACACAAACCCCAATGGCCACAGAGTATTTCTGCCTAGGGACATCTGCTGCTCATGAACTCTCTCTCCCCTTTGCATGACTTCAGTGCATGCTTTTGTGCTCTTCAAACCAAATGCACAAAAATAAAAGCATGACTTGTACTCATGATTAAATGCAGCACTTCTCAGGATATATAAAACAGCAAGAAACCACAGCAGAGTGTTTTGGAGCAAATTCTTATGGTGAATAGCTACAGAAAGGAGATACGTGAATTAGAATTGGCATGAAAAACTATTTCTCATGCTTCAGCTGTGAAATAAATCCATGATCTCTCCAGGCATGAACCCAATGACCTCTGTGAAAAAATATCACTCCAGAACACAGTGGGATTGTACTCACTCAGGTGTGGGGCTTCTCCTTGCCCAAAATACCATCCAGAGGGTTGTAAAGCCCAGCATGACCCTGCCATTGGTACCCACAACCTGTGAGTCAATTCTGGGGGCTTTGCCTGGACAAGACACACAATACCTGCCCCAACAAATGTCACATACTGGATTTAAACCAGGCTAAGACCACGAAAGCAGCAGAGTGTCTGCTCTTTAGGAAACACACGGTGGTGTTGCACCTGCCAGCAGCTCATCCTTCCCCATTACCATCAGCATGTTATCAGTGTTGAGAATTCTCTGTTCTTCACCAAAGCAAAGGATTTCATTAGGGTAGACAGCAGACAGAGCAACTCACAAGTGTCACTACATGAGCAGCAGAGCTCCTTTTCTTTTTTTTTTTTTTTTGTTTTCCCAAGCAAGACAGGCAACTCATTCCTAAATCACTGAAAATTTCTTGGAGTGAGATTAAGAGACTGTATCATTCCCTCTGGCAGGTAATCCCAGAAGTACAATTAGGCCAGCTTTTATACTTTTATGATAGCACTTATAATATTTATTGCTGGCATTTAAACATACCCCAGCTCCTGACTCTTTGCACCTGCACAAAAACTTCAGACTTGTCAAATAAAGGCATTTCTGGCCCTGCTGAGCTGCTGCAATGCTGCACCTGCCCAGCTCCACTCTCCAAGGCAATTCCTTTCAATGGCTCCATTTAAGACAGGTCATTACAGAAGCTAATTATGCTGAGCAGTAAGAAAGAAGAAATAAATCCCTATGTCAAACATGACAAAGCACCTGCTGCAAAAGGACTGAGCTTGTTCTCTGGAGCACTCTGCACCCACCTGGTTTCTGATCATGGCTGATCCCACCTGAATCGAGTTCCTCCAGCCTGGGATGTCTTTCCCTCCAGGAAGGGTCAGAGCAGCAGCACTTCCTCAACTCTTGGCTCCCATAGAGCTGCTCTCTCTCCTCAGGTAAGAGAGCTGCTTTCTGCTCCTCCCAGCCACTTCCCAATGTGCTCTTCCCCGCCCCTTCCCACAGGGCCTGAAGCTGGTTCCAGATGCACCAAGCCAGGCTGACTGTACAGGTTCTGCCACAGCAACATTAAAGTCATTCTGCTCCTTTATCATCATCCACCAAACAGACAATGCCCCAGCACTGCAGTAGCTGCTTTACTGAGAGCAGCTCCACAACACAGCCTCAGCAATTAGGGTACAATAAAGGGAGATAAACCTTGGAAAACCACTTAGAGTGGGGAGGTCCATTTCTAGGAAGAGTTAGCAGAAATGGCAACATGTGAGTTTCTGTTCAGGGACTTTAACATTGACCTACATCATTTTATTAACACTATTCATATGTAACAATCATGTATCAGTCAACTGTCACAGTAAGAAGTGACATCTGAATTCTTACTAAGAAATACTAAGACGCAGCCCTCAAAAAGGAGGAAAAGATTGCCAAGGAAATCTTTCTTCAATCTTCCCAAACTTTTTTCAATTTTTCAATCTTGCACGATGAAAGACAGAGACAACTACAGAGCAGCATACCAGTCATCTTGTTCTTCTTTAATACTTTAACTTAGAATAAAAAAAGGAGTAGTTTTTACTGTACATTCCCACTTCTCCTCTCCCCAGTGCTTTGTTTTTCCTTTCAGGTGGTTCAGAGCCCACCTGCCACCAGGTGGGAAGTTGATTTTCTTATTAGTCCTGCATACAAATTGTTGAACATCAGAAGGACCCTGTTTGATTTTCAAAGTCTGTACCTCACAGTAGAAAAACGAGTCATTCTCATGAGCCCCTGGGAAATGTTTTGAAGTCTACAAGAGATCAGTGAGCTCACTGATGCAACATAATTAATAGAAGGATTAAGACACTCCTAATGACAGTGTTTTAAGGAAAGATTTATCACATCAATTGTTCATTCCAAGAAAGTATTTTAATTTTAATGTTTTAATTATGTATTTTAAGTCAGTGCTAATGAACCCAGGTGATAAGGGGTGATATTTCAGCCAAGTTCTGCTCAGATATTGTAGCAGGTCTGAACATTTTGAGAGTGATGTATTAATCTAAAGCAGCATCCATCATGTTAAAGGTGATACTTCTAAGTCTTTATGTCTTGCTCAACATACTTGTACACTGAAAAGCCAGTAAAACTTTGGCCAAGTGTGACTCTTGACCAAGCATACAGGATAATTCTTTCTCCCACAAAAGAGTTGTTCAGCTTTTACTTCTCATATTCACAGTTTTATTTTGAGTGGATAACTCAAAAGAGAATAACCTTTAGCACTGAAATATCTTCTCAGTCCACAGAATTCCATGTTCTTGTATTCCCATCTCAACCTTGCTACACAAGATGAGGGCATTGCTTGTTCCTGGTTTTATTTTCAAGTTTTTAATCAATTTGAAGGCTTTGAAGTTCTACATCACCTTTAAGCATAAACAGTGTCTATTTTATAAATATGATTCACTACCATCCACCTGCAGATTCTTGAGAAGGTTCTAGCAAAGGTCACTTGTATTTTCATCAGCTATCACACCTTTTTTCCTGAAAGAGAGAAAACACTTTGTAACCAACTCATTATATCAAGGTATGAGATTCAAAAATGTTCCTTAAAACCAAGATTTCTTCAGTGAATTTCCCCTTCTTTTTGTGCTGTTAATCATTCCTAGAAGGCTGCCACAGATTGCCTTGAGTTCTCACTGGTGCCCTGTGCATTTGCCAGTCTTGCTGTGTAACTGCTCCTGATTTTTACATCAGACACTTTCCTGTTCCAGCAGCTTTCTAAGAACAAGAAAACCCACACAAATTCTGGGGAAAGTTGAGGCATGAGCCTTCTGACAGTCAAATACATGCTGGAAAACTACTTCTAAGGAAGAGCTTGGGCCATTTCCTTAATTGACTGAAATCTTCTCCACCGTTAACTTCAGAAAGCAGCTTATTTTATGTTCTTTTCCAATACCCTCCTTGGGTTTTTTTCTTTAAAAGGCAGAGAAAAAGGATGTTGGTGATGAACAAGTAAGTTTGGTTTGGACAGAGGGGGCTGTCTAGACTGCCTGAGACTGTCAAGGCATTTGAACCAATTTTATAATATCAAATTTCCTACAGCTACAACTCACTACAAACCCAGACTGGCAGAATTCTGCAGCAGAGCAGTCAGTGCAGCCCTGAGTCAGCTGAGCTGCCTTGCTGGCCTTACCTGTCACTGGGATGAGGTGGATGTCTGGGGAACAGCCCCTCCCAGGACAATGCTGTTTTTATCTGTCAGGGTTTTCAGGCTGCTGCTGGCTGGGGACTGCAGGATTTTACGGGAAAGCCTCATTCTGCCATCAGTGGGATCACGGCCAAAGTATTTAACCTGGTAAGGGAACAAAGCAATCTCACACTGAGCAACTTCAAGAGCTGGAAATAGCATTTTCCTTCCAAGATGGGGGGTAGGGTTTAAATTTTTATTACATTTTTATCAGTTTGATGCTAGAAATGCAATAAATAGGCATCCTTTAGCCTATATTGCTGTCAAATACTGTGGTGCCTAGATAGCAAGAAGATAACATTAAATAAATATAACTTGAATGATCAGGCCTTTAACTAGCACAGAATTGGAATCCAATATGGAAAAATATTGTCTTCATAAACACTAAAATAATTAGAAAAAAAATCAAATTTTAAAATACAAACAGCATTTTATTAGCATTTTAATGTTAAAAAAATAATTACCTGAATTTCTTGTCCAACTTCTAATCCCAGGGCACTAGGGTGTTTAATCTAGAACACAGTGTTTTACAGAAATAAAATTATTCGAGTTTGTTATAAAAATCCCTTCATTCAGGGGTTCTTCATGCCACACTTCAGCCCAGTGGCTCAGCACTACCTTAGGAACAACAGGTTTCTGAATATTAATGGAAAAGGGTATTGCAGAGCCAAAGAACTTGGTGTAAAAACAACTGCAGCAGTCACACAGTTGATTCTTTGCAGCTTTAAGTACAGGGCAGGAAGAATTAGAACAAAAAAGTGCTGCTAATTAACAGCTTTGAACCTGGAAACGGACTGTGGAATAACAGTAAGTGTGTTACAGCCATGCCAACTGGGTAAAATAAATCTAATTGCCCATTTTATACCTGTTTAAGGATGGCTTACCTTTCTTTGATCCAGCTGTGAATTATGAAGTAACACTGGGGTCATGTTTGGGTACAGTTTTACCATCACTCCAGAATCTCTGCAGCAGGAACAGCACAGTTATGTCAAAGGGCTTCAAGAAAAGTCCACATTTCACTCTCCTATTGTCCCCAAAGCAAGGACTTATAAACTTCTCATAAACAAAATTTTACTCATCCCTTTTTAAATATCTTTTATCCACCATAACATGTCCACTCATTTTTCTTTAACTGAAAATGGATAAGAATTTCTTATTTCAGTAATAGCTACCACCCAAAATGTAATTTTTACATGTCAAATACCGTGATGAAAAGTGGAAAGCAAATTAATACCATCACTTTCAGATTCAAAGACGAAAAAGGCCTCTTAACTTTTATAATTTATAGACATTCTAAAAAGGAAAGAAACAGCAAAAAACCCCAGCTTTATCAGGAAACAAAATATTTTCACCAGAAAAAGTATCAGAAATTATGCAGGTGCCAATATTCCCAGCATAAATTTGGCACTCTTAAAAAAACAATGATTAGTTTACATTATTATTAGGTATGTATACACACCTAATATATAATCTATATAATATATAAAATATAATTTATATAATATATATAATATAGCTGTGTAAATAAGTTAATTTCAACTCCCAAGCACTTTTTATACCTTATTTCAGTAATTGTGGCTGTATAAATTGCCCCAAATTCCAAATTAACTTCTTGCTGTAGAAGAAAAAAAAAAAGGAAACCAGTAAGACAGGAAGGCACAAAGAGCAAACTTGGGAGCTGAAGGCAGAAGTGTGAGCTTACATCATCCTTGCAGATCTCCCCAATGAATTCCCTGGCCTCGTGCATTGCCCCTGGCGTGGGGGCAAACACAGAGTATGTCTCCTCATCCAGCTGGCTGACAGTCACACCTGAAAAAGGGGATTGGGGACAGCACTCAGGGGCACACTGCAGAGATCACACTCAGAGAAGACTTGCTCAGAGCAGAATGGTTTTGCACACTCATTTAGACCTCAGACTTCTAACATTACTTAATTCTTAACTTCTTCTATCATTGTTTAATCTTGTTCAGTTTAGGCATTGAATTGCATGTGGCCAGCACCTCCTTGCAAATACCTCAATAAACTTGTGGGCCATAAGAGAACCCAAAATTATTTTTATAATCCTTTAAAGGCTGCAAAAAAAAAAATCCTGAATAAATGTTGAGGGTTATGAATCAATTTTCCAGAGATTTTTAATAATACTTGTATTAATAGCTAAGAGAAATGAAAGTGTTTTGGAGCCAGAATGGTAAAGTTCTTTGCCCTTCCAGAGTTCTATGGCCAGACCAGACAGGCTTACAACCTAAGGGAAATAGGATTTTTCCTCCTTTTCTCCACCCCAATCCCCTGAGAAGCATTAATCAAGTTCACCACAGCAATTAAGGGTTTCAGGTCCAAAGCAGAGCATCTCCCTGTACTCTACGGATATCAGAATTTTTTCATTTTCAGCTTGCACTGAGCATTGAAACAGCTCAACATGCAAGTCTGAAACAAAGGAAACACGTGAGGATAAATCATCACAGGAATCAAAAATGTCTCACCAGTCTGTGCTTGAAGTTTTTTCAAATTGTAAGCCCCAGGACCAACGAATCTTAATCTTTTTGATAATGGAACGTGGATGGTTTCTGAAAGAACATTTAGAAATCCTTTGAAGTGCTAAATATAATCATCTTGAAAGCTATCACACAAAAGGGCACATTCCTGGAGCTTTTAATCTCTTACAGCTACCTGTGGTATCTGCTGAACAGGGATGTAATTACAGGTAAGAACTGAGATAAATGAAGACACAGAATAAACTCTGATGACTGTAAATTCACTTAAGCCACAATGATACTCTCATCTACATCAATTCTGATTTTGTGAGAGCTTCACATAACTTCACTTAAATTGTTTTCTGGTGTACACTGAAATAGGAGTGCTGCCCCACATGGCAATAACAATCCCCCCCAAATAACCAAAACTAACCAAAACCCCTCCACAAATTATCCCCACAGGAAAAGGGCAAAAATATATAACAATCAATCATTAAAAAAAAGGTATTTTAAGCAGTTTATTGTTAAAAAGGTAATTATGAAAGCTATGAATTCACACAATAACATTACCTACAACTGGTCCACTTTCTTTTCTGTTAGGCCTGGGTTTTGCCAGTGTTTGGTTCATAATTTGTAGAATCTCCCTCTTTGCAGCTAGAGGAAATAATAGTAAAAAAAAATCAATAATTTTGTATATGATTCAAATAAATATATGAAGTTTTTGTTATACAGTAGAAAAACCTTCCTTGTCAAAACCTGTCTCCTGCCTAGCTGGAGAATGTCAGGCTGAAAGTTTTCCAACTCATTAAATCCTTACTAAACCACGTAGCTTCACTTTCTCATGTGCTTCAAGAATATTTTAGCTGCACATGTCAGAATACAGATGGCAGCAAGTTTCACTGGTAAATATATCTGAATTTAGGTGAAATGAGAGGAAGTTTCTGTTATTTTTATAACATGATCCTGTTGAATTTAAACAAAGTCATGCAACGTGTGTTAGTCCAAATCATGCAATGGCTGAAATTACTTTCAAGTTGGTTTGGAGCTTACTGATTAAGCCAAACCCATTTCATAAAGACAGGAGCTTGTTTTTTTCACAATGAGAACAAAAAATGAATAGTTAATTGTTTAGTTTCATACAACTTAATTCCATTTATAAGTTAATATAATGAAATGGGTGTAAATGCAAGAACAGACCTACCTGTAGCTTGCTGAATAGCTTCCACCACAATTTTTATTGGTATTCCTGGCAGCTTCAGATCAACCTGACATGAGAAGAATTAAGTGCCATCAACGTGTCAGGAAATCTCTTTTAATACTCTCTCAGAGTTTCACTTGAGGAAAATTCCATCTCACAATACCTGCAGTGCTGTTATCCCTTTATTGGTGCCTGCCATCTTGAAATCCATATCTCCATAGTAATCTTCAATTCCCTGCCAGCACAGACAGACAAAACCAAATTGGACTCATTTCATCCCACTATACCAAAAAAAGGAATTACTTTTGAGGCTTCCAAGTTTTCTTCAGCTTTATTTTGCTGTTCAGGATTAACACTGCTCCTTTCTCTCCTTGGAAATCAAGAGTTTTTGTGGACAAATTTCTGATCCACAGCTGCTCTTGTGCTGTCAGTGGCTGCACATTTCCCTCCCCAGCCCCTCTTCCAAGTGCTCATTCTCCATCCAATATGTAATGTCCTTCAGTAAATTATTCATCTTTTTCTCTCATGAGCAAAGACAAAATTAATTGGAAAGAGAAAGCTGATGAATGCTTAAATAACTAAAAACATGAAAAATAAGAAACATGACTGGACATTTCATACAAATTTTCAAAATGAGGGGGAAATCTGGGAGATGAGACAAAAGATGAAACAAATTTTTCCCAGGAGTTGTGGTAGTGTTAGCAGGGGTCCCAGGACGAGGGAAGAGATGAGAATCTTGACTCCATGTTTCAGGAGGCTGATTTATTATTTTATGATAGATATTATATTAAAAGAAAACTATATACTAAAACTATACTAAAAGAATAGAAGAAAGGATTTCATCAGAAGGCTTGAAAGGAATAGAAAAGAATGGTAATAAAATCTTGTGACTGACCAGAGTCCTGATCCAGCTGGACCTTTGATTGGCCATTAATTAGAAACAACTACATGAGGCCAATCAAAGGTGAACCTGTTGCATTCCACAGCAGCAGAAAACCATTGTTTACATTTCATTTCTGAGGCCTCTCAGCTTCTCAGGAGAAAAATCTTGCCAAAAGGATTTTTCATAAAAGATGTCTGTGACAAGGAGTGATGTGACTGAATGGACTGGGTGGAAGGTTCCAGAAGAAGCCACAAGAGGTATTTTTCAGCAATGAGCAGCATCACTTTTAGGAGGAGGATGTGAGGAGCACTCACCAGGATGTCTGTCAGCAGGCGATAATCCTCGATATCCCCCTTGCCCTGACTGCACTTGGTAATGAGGCCTATGGCTACACCTGCCACTGCATTTGACACTGGAACTCCTAGGAGTGGCAAAAAAAACCATTTTTGAAACCTTTGGTCGTGTCCAGATCCTGTAGCACATTATCACATGTGGTTTATCCTTGTAAGTGCCTTATTTTGTACCTGCATCCATTAACGCTAAACTTCCACCACATGCAGAAGCCATTGAGGAGGAGCCTAGAGTTGGAATACAGGAAAAAACAGGGATTAAACACTGAAAAATGGGTCTCAATACAAGCTACAGTTATTTTCCTCATCCTGTAGCATAAAAATGCCCCCAAATACCATTTTGAAAGCTCCATTCTTCATGAACGTGCTTTTTATTTTAAAATATTTCAGGTGATCGTTTAAGAACATTTAAACTGGAATCTATTATTTAGCATGCCTATAAATCAAGTTTGTCAGAACAAAGCTTTTTAAGAACCAAATGTAGTCTCCAGCACTAGGTTAGAAACAAGAAAATCCTAATACCATTGGATTCTAAGACTTCAGAAGTAACTCTGATTGTGAATGGGAAATCCTGGGGTATAACTGGTTTCAAAGCTCGTTCTGCCAGTGCCCCTGTTTAAAAAAAAACAAACCAAAATAACCACTTAGTGATCCATAAATAAAAGTCAGATAAAATATTGGAACTTTCAGCATGGCATTTCTCTAGTCTGGACTTACCATGTCCAAGCTCTCTTCTGTTCATCACAGTAACTTTGCCAATCTCATTGGTTGCATAAGGTGGAAACTACGAAGAAAAAATGTGTACACACAAAATTAACCTGCTTTTCTTTTCCATTTTAAAACATACACTTAGAAAAAAACATCTTTGAAGTTTTGGTGCATCTCACAGTAAATATACATTAAAGATAAAATAATCAAACCACCACATGACTTCTATCAGTCACTTGGTTTGCAAACCAGGACCAGTTTAGGTAATGTTTAGTAAATGTTTTACTTCCACAAGACAAAAGAGAATAAAGCAGTAGCAAGGTTACTAAGAGAGAACACAAGAAGCTTCCTCCAAAGGAACTTGTCAAACAACCTAGCAGAAATGTTATTTCTGTCAGAGATAATGGAACAAGATCTGCTTGTTGCCTGTAGGAAATACTTTGGGCAAGCTCCAAAGGCTGAGAGAGATCTAAGATGTAAAAGCATTTATTTACTATTGCTGTGCCACGTCAGCTGAACATATTAATAGAGTTTACTAAAAATAATAGCACAGGTTAATCCTGCTTTCAGTAAGAACCTGTTCTGAAGGAGCTCACCTAATGTTATGGCATTAAAAGCCTGTATAAACTAGCAATTTATAAATTACCTACTGCTTTTCAGGAAACCAGCACTTCTGCTCACATAAATTCGTGCATGAATTAGCATAAATACATTTTAGCAAATCTAGAGCTAATTCATAACCTTGGAAGTGATCAACTGCACCTTTAAAAGCAAGACATGAAGCCCTTCTGTGAATCATGCTGAAACTTGTAACAGGAGAAGTCTCACCTCATAATGCAGCATGAAGTTTTTATCTTTAATTCCACTATTAATTAAAAACAAGACCATGTCAAAACAGGAGCAAGCAAACACATGTTACACAAAACAGGTAATTCAAAACAATTACAAATGGACCCAGCCAAAACCAACAAATCAATACATTGCTGATCACCCACAGTTACCAAAATTAGAGAATATGAACAAACTCTTCCAGGGTAACAAAGATTTAACTACAGTAAAGCTGAGACATTAAAATGAAAAAGCTCCCACACTGGGCTGAAATCACTGGGGTGACATCACTGCAATGTGGCTCTAAAGGGAACCAATTTCACATCAGCAATGAAGTGTTCAAAGCACAAGGACCAGCTTGCTACATCCCAAGTTAAACTTTCCACAAATATTTAAATACATAAACCACACTGGATGTTACCTGTAACACTCTGCAGTTTCAAATGTGGGCTATGGAATGAATGTCACCCTAACACAAACCCACTGCCATGATCTCTGGAAAACAGGCCACTTCAAAGTCTAATTTTACACATTTTTTAGTAGTAAAAAAGTATCTATGTGGAAGTTCAAGGGGATTTTAGCAAATGTGCTTAAATGTTCACCCACTTGTTACTACTGCCAGAGCACCAAGACATACATACCTCACTGCTGTGGAGATAACATCTGACTTTACACTGGATTCTAGAGAGTCAAATGTAACTGTACACAGAACCTAAAATGAAAATGAGCTAAAATAAAAAATAAACCCCTCTTAAACCCTTCCAGCCTTCACAAATGTCACTGTTTATGAAGAATCAAAAAGAACAAGTCCAGCAGCACATGAGATGCCATCAGCTACCACTTACAGAACCTTTTTCTCTCCATCACACCAACTTACTCCTAATCTGTAAAGACCACACATTCTTACAAGCAGCCCCATTTAAAAACACTAATTTAATGCTGCTTAAGTAGGAGCCAAGAGCAGTTTGCTCCCTAAGAAACATGTAAGAGATAGGGCCAGCTGCAGGCACGATGTTGTTTGTGCCTGTTTCCCACATGGACTTGCAGTGGGTGTTATTTCTAGTGGGATAAGAGGGGACAATCCTGAGCAGTAAATCACTCTCTGAACTGCCACCCTAAATCAGTGCAATAAGAACTCAGATCTATTGCTGACAGTCTTCTAGCAAAGGGAGCTATAAAAGTACTGAAGACCAAATCTCAAGTATGATTTTAATTCAATCCACCCAACAGCTGACACTTTTGGCAAAGAAGAGAAAAAAATCCTCTCATTATTGCAATTTTTTGGGTAAAATTTCCCTATTTGGCTCGGGTTGCGTATGAAGCTGCTTTTAAAAGATTTCTCATGAGGTGCCCAATTTAGCAGTGCCCTACACACCAATGTACTTCCCAACCCACACACCACTTCTGCTTATTGCTATTTAAATGTGAAGAAAAAGGAAACCTGGCATTTAATCTCTCAGCTTTTGATAGTTCATTGATCACTTCTGATGTTTAAGTGACACTACCTGTGTTTGACCTCTTTGAAACAAGGCTGATCCATGAAGCATTTTGAACATGTTCACTTCACATTTAATGTCTCTGAGGGAAGTCAAATCTCTCCCATCACACCTGAAGTGACAAAAAGAAATGAAGAGATCGGTTCAACCATAGTCTTGGATTAAAAGCTGACAGAAATATTAAGAGTAGGAGTTTGACACACCCACCTTCTATATTCATTTAGCACAAGATTTCTAAAAATGTCCTTTGAAACCACATTGAAAGATTCCATGATTTCGTAAGGCTCAGCCTCCGGAAATTTTTCTGGGTACAGAAAAGAAATTGCATCTGAAGTTAGGAAATTCATTTTATAGAATTTTTACTAAAATAGCTTCCAACAAAGAAGATACTCTAACTCCAAGCAGTGCTACCTCCATTGAAGCTTTCTCTAAACATTAACAAAAAATAATACCTTTCAGCTGTTCTTCTGTTTCAAGCCTTATTTTGTTGATTGCCTCATCTCTTGAAATCTAGAACAGAGGATTTGCAACCAGTTAACTCTACAGGACAGAACAACAACAGAGGTTTGGGGCTGTTTGGTTTAAAGATCTGCAAAAATTTAAGGAATAAGAAACAGAACTGCCACACAAATTCAAAAATCAATAATGAGGTTGGAAGAGACCTCAAGGGTTGTGTGGTCCAACCTTTCTTGGCAAGAGCAGTCTAGACAAGCTGACCCAGCGCCCTCCCCATCTGAATCATAAAAATGTCCCACACTGGGCAATCCTGCTATTCCCTGGGGAGATTATCCCAGTAACTGATCATTTTTCCCAAGCAGAACACCGCTCTTGTGACCAACCAAACCTTTCAGGAGTGACCTGCGCCCATTTCCCCGCTTCCTTTCCATGTGACTCCTTCAGAAAAGGGAGTTTCCACCTCCACATAATACAAGCAAATATTCTGGTCAGGTTAAAAACTTAGAGAAAAATTAATTACTATTATTACAAATAGATGCAGGGAAGGAGACAAGCTTAAATTACAGTAGCACTGAAGTTGAAAAAAGCTCCTGAAATCATCAAGTCCAACCTGTAATCACCACCTTGTCAACCAGACCATGGCACATGCAGTCTTTCCTTAAAACATCTCCAAGGACAGAGCTTAAAAAGCTAAAGCTTAAAGAACTCAATCCTCTTAGTTTCATTATGATATTAATTCAAAAAATAATTATATCACAATTGATTACTTACTTTATCATGGCTTGAATCTGTGAACACTGCATAGATCTTGTTAGAAGCAAGTCTTTAGGGAGAAAAGGAAGAATTTTTGAAAATACAGCTTAAAAAACACTTCTATAATCAGGGTTTTTTTTTTTGTTTTTTTGAGGACTAAATGTTTGAAAATTATTTAGTGCAATACCAATCTGGTGAAAGGACCAGACTCACAAACATTCCTCCATCTGCATTATTTGTTCTGAACTTACTTCTTTGCAAGTTCCACGATCTCTTCAGGAGCAGTAAATAATTTCTGGACAGTTCTCTTGGCCACACCCCTCTCCTTCACCAGCTGCTGAATGCCCTGGATGATGTGCTGGGTCTGCTTCAGCCCCACTTTGATGGCATGGCAGAAATCTTGCTGCAAGATGTTCTCAGCAGTTGCTTCCAACATAACTGGCAATGGCAAGATAAAAATTCAGTGAATTCCTGCTTTCTTGTTCAACAGCAATCTAACATTAAACTGCATTAATATGAGGGAATCTACTTAACCAAAAGTTACCTATCACTGTTGTATAAAAATCCACATTTCAAAGATAAGAAAACATCTGCAAAGATTTCCAAGCCCTCGACAGACAACAATTAACTTACCAACTTGATTTTGTGCAGCTCCAGCAACAACTAGATTTAGAGTACTAGAGGCCATCTCTTTCCTAGTTGGATTGATAACAGTCTCTCCATCCACCAGCCCAACCCTCACTGCACCTGCAAAGACACTCCAGAAAGTCATTCATTATTATAATAATTAAGTTCTTTAAGGCATCACTTTCCTGTGAAAGTTACACAGCTAATAACAATAATTAAAGCTATAGACTAATTTAAAAATATCAGCACGTTGACTGGATATTAAGAACAAATCTAGAAGACAAAATTACCTATTCTGTTTTTATTTTAGTATTATTAATGGGTAGGGCAAATAATGCCAGTATTACACATAGTGCTGTGAGTGCACTGGGAGTTTTTTGTCATTTCAGCACATGTTTTCTAGGGAAAAAAAAAGGCAGCTGAAAGGAAGACACTTGTTCAATATCTGTTCTTGGGCAGATCTTTTCTCTTCCCAGAAAATACTCACAATGAAATAAATCTCTTTTTGAGTCCCTTGAGGAAAAGTATTCTGAACCAGCTATTTTCCAAACAATGCTTTTCACTAATATGTTTCTCTTAAGAGAAAACTAATTTATTGGTCTTTATAGTACACTACTTCTATATTGTATTTCCTCTCAAAAGTGCTTTTAGTCCAGAAAAAAAGAATTCCTTGAAGTGCAATAATCCTATCCATGGTAAAATTATTTACAATGCTTGAAATTTCATGTTGCAATTCAGCTTCTACTTAAAAAAGCAAACTGCCACCTGTGGTCTAAATCTTCCATTCCATTAAAATCACATATAATATAAAAATATTTACTTACCAATAGGACCATTCCAGGGGATATCAGACAAGGCAAGTGCTGCAGAAGCTGAAAGGAAGACAAAAATCTGGATTAGAAAAAAACCTGATCTCATTAAATCCCACAGAAGCACCAATTTCTCACAGCCTTCTTACCTCCATTAATTGCCAGAATATCAGGATCATTGACACCATCTACTGCTAAAAGATTACAAAGGATCTGGCATAAGATAAAAGACAATGAATAATTTTGACCTATACATTTTCATTAGTTGTCAATACAAAGCTAAGGACACTAAAAAACCCCAGGTATCTACACAAGCCTATGTTTCACAGGGAAATTTTTTCAGGTATTTAAAACAGAAAGCTGACAATAAAGCCCCATAAATGGATATTGCATCACATCATATACAAAATATTTACTATTAGCATCTTTCCTCTGTTGTACAGAGGAGATTTTAATTTTGTTCCTGCCCCTTGACAACAAAATTTGGAAAATAGGATGTAATAATAAATAATTTAAGACAAGGAGATGACAGACTAGAAAGCAACATTACATTATTTGTGAAGTGCAAACCCTTCCTTGATGTTAACAAAAATAATTTTCCTTAAAACAGGGCCTGGATAATGAAATTTTCCTTGGCCATATCCAAGTTTTCCATTTGGAAGGTAGCATGACCTACCTGTGTATCATAAAAGTAGCCTGCTGGGAAGAGTGGTCTGATTGAGCGATCTGCAAAGGAAATAACAAACTTTTCATAAGAAGTTCATAAGAATTTGGGTTTTAGTAATTAATATTCAGCTTGTCCTGCAATGACCCCACAAGAAACTGACAAAATGGGGCTTTTAAACAAAAAAAAAAAAAAAAAAGAAAGAAAAAGTAGAGAACCCAGAAATGTATTTAGCATGACATACATAACCTTAAGATTTCAATCATATTGATTAACAATTCACATGTTTGTTTTCTGACAGCATTATAAATGGCTATTATAAATAGTATTTATAACAGCATTATAAATGGTATTTTCAAACACTCACAAGAAAACTACTACATTTTTAAAGTACATTGTAAATAAAATGGTTCAGCCTACCTATTACTCTACTTGTAAGAATTTCTTTATCAGTAGAACCAAGCTCTCTTCTTAGGTAATTTGTAGGAATTCTTCCTGCTGCAGCAGCTTTCTGCCGGTAGTCAACCTTCCAAAGAAAATTCAGGCATGATTAATGACAATTGATTATTTACTGCAGAGCCACAGAAACCCTCACAAGGGACCCTTGGGACCATCCAGTTCCAACCCCAATTATCAACTTCCCACTCTTAACAATCCCAGCCCTTTGAGCCTCACATCCCAGTTTTCCACACAAGCAAACCCCAACATCTGAGCTTGGATGGTGTGGCAAAGTCCACAAGGGCTTGGAAGAGACTAAACAGGCAACATCCAGGGCTCAACAGGGATCCTTTTTATCATTATCCTTTTTATAATTTTATTTTATCATCAACTACAATTCTGAAGTCCAGGCTATGCCATCTACTGTTTGCATTCCCCACTCCCCCCAGCATCCTGAACTCCACTGTTTAAGGACTAGGACTGCAAAGTTCATCACTGATTAGCACAAAACTAATTCTTAGTACTTACTTAACTAATCATTAGTACTCACCACTAATGGCATAAACTGAGATGGAGAGGGCTTGGTTTTGCTGACTGCTGTGACCATCACTGCTGTGTCACCTAGCTGGGTTAAGAAAAATAGGTAAAAACTGAAGTTCTCTGAAAAGAAAATCATTCCCAATGTTCTAAACTTATTCACAAACCAGTAATTCTTAAGAATTATACTCTGCAGAAAGCCACTACATAAATCCACAGTTCATGCCCTGGTTTTGCTTTTCAAACATAATTTTTCCTATAAAATACAACTGTCCCTTCATTAGGGATGAAATTGCCACTTGAGGCTCTATATCCCACAGGCTCTGATGCCCAAACAATGCCTTTTAAGATATAATTTTGAAGCTGCACAAATTTTGGCTATGTTTTGTTTTTACCTGAACAACAGCAGATCCATCTGCAAACTTGGCAAGTTTTCCAGAAGACAGCTCCATCTTTCTAAAGGAAAGAAAGAACCTGTTACACGAGTTTCTAGTGAATTCATGCGCATTTCCCAGCAATTTCTGCATTTATCTGTAGCCTCAACTGCAGAGAATAAAGGCTGTGCTTCACAAGAGATACAAAAATCCTCCTTAGATATCAAAATTGAAACTCTTTGAGCAAAAGTGACCAAATCCACTCAAATTCCAAGTGTCCTGCTTCCTTTACTTTGAAGCAAAGCCTTGTAGCTATCCCTTGGAGTTCGAAAGGTGAATTATCACCTGTTCCAGCTGGGGTAAAACACCCTCAAGGCTGAGGGGAGCTAATTGAACACTTCCCAGCACAGCTGCAGAATATTCCCTCCTTTGTGGCAGAGAATGGAGAGCAACAAGGCAATGAGGACACACTTGAGAGCAACATATAAAAATATGGATTATTTATTCCAGGCTTGTGCTGGGTGCTAGTGCACAAGGCCAGCACACCCTCCTGACTTTCCATGCTGCTATTTATACACAGAAATCCAGAGCTGCTCCCTTCCCAAGCACAGCCCCTCTATTATCCCTAGTCAGTAATTTTTATAGAAGTTATCCCAGGTAAATTGCTCACATGCTCAGGGGAACACCTGGGCAAGATCCTTATGACCTGTAGGTGTGAATTTAATTGTTATAATGAACACAGTTTGGCTATAGAGTAACAGGATGGGTTGGGTGGGAAGATCATTGAGTTCCACCCCTCCACTATCTCAGGTTGCTCCAAGTCCCATCCAACCTGGCTGTAAACACATCCAGGGATGGGGCAGCCACAGCTTCTCTGTGCCAAGACCTCACAGGGAATATTCATATCTCATCCTAACTTACTGTCTTACAATTTTAACCCATTCCTCCCTGTCCTGTCACTGCACACCCTCACAAAGGCTCTGCACCTTTCCAGGCAGCTCCTCGAAGGCCACAATTCGATCACCCCAAAGCTTTTCTTCTCCAGGCTGAACAACCCCAATTCTCTCAGCCTTTCCTCACCGGAGAGGTCTCCAGCCCTCTGACCAACTTGGTGGCCTGGAATATTTTGCTATGTTGGCAATGTACACATAGATATCCATCAACATCTTCATTTATTACATCCTTAGGGCTCCTCAGCCCCTGACTCAGCCATGACAGGGCTGATCCCACCGCTCCGGGCTCCCTTCTTGCTTGCCAGGACACCAAGACCCAACAGCAAAGAACGTCCCGCCTGAGGATAACCTCAGTTATAACCTCAGATAAGCTCGGCACATCCCGCATTTTGCACCAGTCTCCCCTCACGTCTGCGTTACTCTCCAGCCGGGCCGGCGCTCT
>NW_005054341.1:3936584-3970910 GCF_000277835.1 Geospiza fortis | reverse complement strand
CGGCCTGAGGGGCAGCCCCACGGCCGGCTGGAATTCGTGAGGGGAAAAAGACCTGCCTTGGGGATTAATTTACTCTGCAGACCTTATTCTATAATACACCCACCAAAACCCCCCCCCAAAAAACAAAAACAAACACAAACCCAAAACCAACCAACCAAACCTCAAATAACAAAACCCAAGAAACAAGGAAAAAAAATACCAAAAAACCCCAACCACCACCACAAAAACCTAAAAACCCCCAAAAAACCAAAACAACAACAACCCCCCCAAAACAACAAAAAACCTAAAAAGAGAAACAAACAAAAAACCTCGAAAGAACCCCACCAAAAAAACCCCAAAACCAAAACAGCCCTCCACCAAAAAAAAAAAAAAAAAAAAAATCACCAAAACCCAAGCAAAACACACTTTTAAGCCAGGAACACCAAAATAATCTGCAATGTGCAAGAATAGAATATAGATATCACTTATCACAAACTTCATGTGCTCTTACAAGCTCAGAGTGCATCAGAATGTCACTCAGGGCACAGTGGTTTTGTTAGTTTATTAATTATTCCTCAATGTAATGCAAAATAGATTAGCAATTAGTGTTAGTTATGTCGCTGAGGTGAGAGAACAATAATGGGATTGTGGAGATCTGATCACACCAACAGTGAGATAATTTATATTCATTTAATCCTACACGTATCTATCACACACCACCTTGAACTCATCTGCCATCTGCACTTAACAATTTAAATTTGGCAAGTAATTATTGAAAATCTTAATAATTTACTACTGTTTTATTTCTAAAGCTATTTTGATGTTGCTTGTTTACTTAATTCAGGTTTTCTGTCCAAGCTGCTTTTATAGGAAACAGATTCAAGACTGGGAGAACAGTCCAAGCAATAATTTTTCTTTTGTGCCAACATGTTCCTTATCTTTTTGGCAAGGCACAAAAGATAGAAGTAAAATGATCAGAAACTTGGGATTTGGCCTGGCAAAAGGGCTGTTAACTTTATCCAGATTTACAATTTACTGGTACAGTTTTGTTTGGTACAAGAATGTATTAAGTGGCCAAGCAGAAATGTTCCCCATATTCTCTTGAATTCACATTCAAAGAGAATGACAAACAGACAATTGTTTGGAATGTTTTTTATGTAATTATTGCAATTGCTAGTCTCACACTCACCAAGATGATAAATGAATATTTCATTGCTGTCATGGACTAACAGGCTATGGCCATAGAACCACTGTCACAGGAAAAGGATACCAGAGCTTGGATTTCATTCAAAATTTTAGGCAGCAAACAAAATCAAAATTGATGCTTAACATCATGAAAGAAAGCAAAACTACGGTTCATTTAATAAGAAAGATTTACACTTATTTTCCCTCTGCATTAAATTTTCTCAGGTTCGGTTTGTTTTTTTTTTAATTCCACTATTGAAAATTCAAACAGAACTCCCAAAACAAGCCACAAAACCAGATCATTATTAAAGCTTTCAGGAGAGCAGCAATAGTTTTTGAGCCTTTTCTAGCAGCCTCTGCCACACTGAAATAAGCATATTTAATATCTCCCTGTGACATTATTCCATGGTTTTATGCTACTGGTTGTTAATAAAAGTAGGGGTTTTATTTTGGAGCAGCTGAAGCAGCTCCTTTTGGCCCCTTGGTCTGTTCCCCCTCCTCTCCAGCTCACTGGGTGTGCTGGTGCAGCAGAGAGCTCTCCTGCATTAAAATTTTCCAAGCTCCTTGACGGAATTAGTTATCATCCACTTAGCCTCAAGCCACTTATTTATTTTGCCATTTATTTATTTTGGTCAGCGTCCATCTGCAGCTGATCATCCAATTCTATCCATCCCCATCCTACAGCTCAGTAAATCTCTCACTTCAAGTGAGACACAGACACTTATAAAGTGTCAGACACTTGTAAAAAAAATGATGTGTGGCTATTTTAAGGAATGGTGAACATGCAACCAACTCCCTAGGAAGAGGCTGCGACCATTTTCCACGTCCTCCTCCACTGGATAGCTTCTTATGGCTCTGTTTTTCCTTAGGCTCAAGTTTTTCTGTCAAACAAGATTAAATTGAGCCCCTTGCATAGTTTGTAAGGGCTTGCAGCTCTACACACTTATTATTTGATTTATTAAAATTTTATTTTAAAGAGGAGCCCATTGTACAGACCTAGCTCTATAAAAGCAGCTCAACATAGAACTTAAATTAAAACCAAACCCAACAAACAAACAGCCTGACAGTGATTTGTTTCCCCCTTTTTTTCAATCATTGCTGATAAGAAATTGTACCTGCAGTTGTTCCAGGAAAGATTCCCAGTAGTGTTCCAGCCATTCCACCTTGCCCGGGTTGGGCATCCCCTTCTGGCTTTATTGCAAACTGAAGAGCAATTATGGCATCATTAAATAGTCCTGGGAGCCCTGGGATGCTGCACCTGAGCAATTGTTTGGAGTGATAAACTTGTTTTAGCAGGATACAGGTCTCTCATCCTAACTTTCTAAAGAAGCCTTGGGAGAATCCATTAAAATTGCATGACTTTAAAAACATTTATTTTCACTTGGTTTTCTCTCCTCATTCCTGTCCTGTTTAGCTCTGCTTTAATTGAATTTCCTGCTGTATCTCTTGGGATGGCTTTCAGATGCCACTGGATTTCCTTAGCTGCTGTAACTCCAGTGGCTCAGTGTTTTTCTGTGGATGAACTTTGCAATCACAATGGCTGTGGCAGGTGAGTGTAATCTTTAATTTGAGTGAAATAAAAAGGGGAGTTGATTGCATTTAACAAATTGCCCATCTGCCTCCATGATCTTGTTGGGGCACCTGTGTCTCATCCTATTTTAGGGCAGCACCACCCCTCCTTTCCTTTCTCCTCCAGGTTCCTGAGGGCTCTATGCTGCTCTGCTCCCTGAGCAGGTGAGAAATTGCAGCATTCCCTGTGCCCTGGGAATGGAAGTGGATTCAAGCAGAAGGTGTAGGTGAGTAAACTGAAGCCTGTGCTCTTCTCTGTCAAGGAAGCAGAAGCTGTAGGTGAGTAAGCAGAAGCTGTGCTGTCCTGCCAAGTAAGTTGGAGATTTCTACAGCCATTTGTTTTATGGGACTGCTTAAACACACAAGAAAGAGTTAAAAATGCAAATCCCCTTTCCCTAACCAGTGCTGTCATTTCTAAAGTGAACTGGCTGTGTTGGGTTTTGGGGTTTTTTTTACACTTTATTTTTGCACTCTATAAGGAGCAAGTAAGGCAGAAGATTGAATAATTGTTAGAGCAAGCTTTTGTTTTCCAGAAGATTTGTTTGGATGTGTCAGTAGTCAAAGTGCCTGTGTATTAAACCTGTGTGTCATGCCCACAGTGTAATAGACACATAAGGTATAATTTTTTCTTTTCAGCAGAAAACTTTGAAACCTTTTGGTTCCAAATTATTATTGCTGTGCAGTCTAAACTTAGTGAAGGACTTCAGGAAAGTGGTTGCTTTTTTTATTTCCCTCCTTGTGGTAGGAGACAACAGAAAAAGAACACTAAAGAAAATATGAGCTCCTTATTTGAACTAGTGGAGTCAATCCCTTCATGCTTTCTTGACCTCTCTTTTGTCTTATTTATTATTTTGAGAGTTAAAGCATCTTATAAATCAATAAGCTGGTGTATGGGATGTAATGTGTCTCCACAGGCCAGCTCTTAGGTGGTTCACATGAAGGAAAAACCCAGACCTGGGTAATTGCAACTGCTGGCAGATGCAAAGGGCAGGAGCAGCCTCTGAAACTGAGGGGCTGGAGTGGAAATTTCTGTGTCCAGCTGCAGGGACCTTGTAGATGTGCTGGGGATTGGACTCAAAGCTGTTCTGTGAGCTGGCAAGGGCAGTTCTGCAGGGTGGTGGGCAGCAATTAAATATTCTGAGTGAAACCTCTCCATATTACTCAGACACAGAGCCTCTATGTTCTTCCTTCCAGGAGTTTTCAATGTCCTTGAGCAGGTACTCTGCTTTCTGGGAGCTGTGGATTTGGGTTCTTTGACACTTACAACCACTTGAATTCCCTTGCTCAGTCTGGATTGTGCTGAAATAATTATCTACATTGTATTAATGTGCATTTCTATCTAATGAAAGGAAAACCTCTCCCCTCTAACAAACTCTGTCCTTTTAAAGGTGTTACCTTTGTATTTTATACCTCTTTAATGAGCTGCTTTCTCTTTCACCACCTCCCCAGGAACCTGGAAGGTTCCAGGTCAGTGGGACAGGTACCATGTGGAGGTTCTGCTTGTATATATAGAGGCCTTAAATACATAGGCCTTTTTGTTGTGGTATGTGAGATTCTGAAAGTGTTTCTTTTATTAGCAGCATGGCTTTGAAGTGAATGTGCTTTATTTCAAGTGGTTAATATACTTTGGCAATGGGTGTTGAGCTGGGGCTCAGGTGTGTGCTGGGAGCTGCTTCTGGTATTGGACAGAGGGAAGGCATTAGTAGATGGGTCTGGAATATTGGCTGCACCAGGAAATCAGAGGGATGAGCAACCACAGTGAGAGTTACTTTGTTTTTAACCATTTCACTGGTGCTCAAGGCAATGTGAAATATCACATTTGAATTCCCCCCTTTTCTCGGGGGGGAGTCTTCACTATGCCCTGGCTTTTCTGTAGTACAGAAATTGAGAATACCGTGCCCACGTTGGCAGGAAGCTCTCTGGACAGAGTAAAACCCCAAAATGCGTGATTTGGTGTGTATTTGTTGAAAATAACCCTCTGCCAGACGGTGGCACTGGTGAGCTGGGCAGGCGCGGGCCGGGCTCCGTTCTGGCTGTTCCCTGGTGGTGCCTGCAGGGTGCAGCTCCTGCCCACGCAAGCTCTCAGTGGCTCGCTTGGAAACTTCCGAGGTTCCCTGAATATTTATGGAGTAATAGAAAACAACGGCTTGGTTTTCATGTCAGTTCTTAATTTGCATGGGTGAGTGATTGGCACAGAAAGGATTTGTTCATTTGAAGCGAAGAGATCGATCTACAGAAATAGCAAATTTTACAGAATTTGCTAAGGACGGTGCTCTTCCCTCTTTGTGTGCAGTGGGAGTGGAGAGGGGCTGAAGAGACCCTAAATTCATGGATTAAGGAGGAGCACCTAGAGGTGCGATTTTAAAGCTTTTTCAGGCATTTCTGTGAATTCTGATCATTCAGTGCTGTGCCTTTAACAAAGGAGTTGAGCAAAGCTGAATGCAAGAGCACTCTGCATGTGTGGGGTAATGTTCAGATTCCTGATTTCTTAACTGAATTAGCACCACTTCTAACACTACAAATGACTTTGGCCTGTATGGAAAAAATGTAAGTCAACATCATGTGTGAACATCATGCACAAAACTTCCTGATACGTGGGCTGCTCTCTGTCAAGTCAGTTTTTGGGTGCCCAAGTTAAAATGATTTGTAGTCTAGAAAACACTCCAAAAATCCCATTTGAAGGCTCAGCACTGCTCAGGGCTCTTCTCTGTGTCACCCTGAGAGGCCCTGCAGATCTTTGTTGGCTGTGAAGAGCCAAAGCTGTAATATTAAATGCATCTGATGGGAATTATGGTACATACCAAGGAATACAAGAAGGTCTGAAATGACCCGAGGCCCTGAATTCCTTGAGTGATTGAAGGGCAAAGTGTGATTGATCTGTGGTGTGTGTTGGGTGATGGCACAAAATCAGTCCAAAAAGGTGAATTTGGAGCTCTTCAAACCCCAAGTTGAAAAGCTGTGATTATTTACCTGTGGATGTGACATTTTGCAATAGCTGTTTAATGGATACATAAACCATGAAAACAATTTTAAGAGGCATTTTCAAGTAAGAGAAGCAAAACCATGACAGTGATTCATAGAGCCTCTAACAAAGAACAAAGCCCTGGAAACCTCCAAGCTGCTGGAGGTGCCAAGCAGAAAGGTCCAGATAGTGGAGAAATAGTTTTTTGACCACAACTTGTCCATTGTTAAAGCATCTCAGCCACTGAATCCCTTTTTCCTTTGCTCTCTGAGAAACTCCAGGGAAAAGCCTTTGAACTCTTGTTAGGAGTTGGATGTTGATGAGGTCTGAACTTGCAGCAGTGCAGAGTGTGGTGGCCAGCACACTTGAAATAAAGCAGCAGCCTTGCAGCTCAGAGTCCTGTGGATCGTGGCTGTTCCCCTTTGGCATGGTGCTTTGCATTTTTGTCCTCAATTTCAAAGCAAAACTATAAATAGGAGTTGGGAACTGTGTGGATGTGGTGATTGATATGGGTTTTTTTTTTTTGCTGTTCTCACCCACTTGCCTTGTAAAGGAGGTCTAAGCTTAATTTAAGAGCCAATGATGAAGCAGTTTGTCAACCCATGCCACGTCCTTGATCCATTTCCAGGGTGTTTGGCTCCATCCTCTTGCTGTGACAAATGTCACTGGCTTCACCAGGGCTGGGTCAAGCTCTTTGTGTGGAGGTTTGAAATTTTACCATGAATGCACATACTTGTTTCCTCAAAAGGATTCCTTGGAATCCCTAAATGTTTGCATTAATTTTTTCTTTCCTTGGGGAAAAAATCTGTATTATTTTCTGGGGTATGAAGTAAGAGCTACACCTTCATATAGGTCCTCCTGATGAGAGGAGATATGACCTATAAAATGAAGGATGAAAACAGCAATAAAAAGTTTCTGGGAATGATAAAAATATGATTTATAGTCAGGACTCAGTTATAAATCTCATCAGCACTTACTATAGCTATACTTACATGTTGCTACCTTGTTGAAAGAAAAGTTAGTAAAGAATTCAGAGTGTGGTATTTAATTCACACAGTTACCTGCACAAGTTGCAACTGGCTTGAGAAATGCCAGTGTTAGTAAAAGCAGGAGAAGAGTGGTAATTTTTTATATTAATGAGGTATCTGCCTTTTAAAACTATAGTCAACCCTGGTCTGGGGTCTGCAATGTGCAGAACATGTAAAATTTTATAGGCTAGTAGCAGCTGCTCCCAGTAACAGGTATTTGCTCCACAGCTGGTAACAGTTCAGTGATTCAGCTGCAACCTTTGATTTATTTTATTGTCTCATAACTTCATACTGTGTGTTTGGCCTTGATCTTGTTTCAGGTGTTGTCTTCAGAGCATCCCCAACCTGATCTTTATAAGCTGTTTGTAAGTGTTTGTGTGGTGGGTGGGAAGAGCATCTGAAGGAAACAGGAGTTTCTCAGTGGTACTCCCTGATCTTTAGCTGTATCACTGGAATGATCTTTATCAACAACTCCCAGCATATTATTCCCAGGACAGGTGATACTCTATCATTCTGCCTTCAGAGGTTCCAACACAGTTCTGAAAAAAAACCCCTTTTAATAAATGTTTTTAATTGTTATTGGTGCTTTCAGGATATTAAAAATGGTTGTGTGTACAGGCAAATAGAAACACAAAACCAGGGCAGCAATATTCAGGGTATCATTAACTCTGAGCACTTTGCTCAGTCTTCTCTCAGTGACTTTTTTCCTTTAGGATTGTACCTATTTTCCAATTCCAAGCAATTGCTGAGTAGTTTCTACTTGTGAAATCCTCAAGCAGATGTAATTCTGCGCCTGCCATGGGCAGAAAAAAAATCTCTTGTGTGTAAATCTTGTCTTTTCTTCCTGACCCTGATACTTTTGAGAGCAGTGGCACATGGCTGGACTTGCATAGCAATTTCTGCTATAACAGGGGTACAGTGCAAGATGCTGATGGGCACCAGCAAACTCACAACCTCTAAGGAGGCTGTGCAAAAAAAAAAAAAAGCAATGCCAAGAAAATCCTCTCTTCACTTGCCATGCCACAAAATTTTGAGGCCAGGGCTGATTTTTTAACCCTGGGAAGAATTTGAAGCCTCTGAGGTTTGGGAGCCTCTGAGGTTTGTGAGCTTCTGGAATAAAACCCAATTTCTTGGCTGACTCTGTGAGGTTTGGGGTTTGTTGGCTTCTGCTTTGGGATCCCTGGCCAGGGCTGGCCCTGAGCACGAGGCCTTGGTTCCATGCAAGAGGGAAAATGCTTTTGAGGATTGCAGCGTAACACTGCTGAGGGTGCTTTTGTGGCAATCTGAGGGCTGTTCAGCACCTGCCTTTAACTGGGTGGGAGTTAATGGATGCTTCCTTGTAGGAGAACTAGGGGGGTAGGACCATCAGCATAGAGATGAGAGATCTCTGAAGCCAGATTGTGGAACTTGGGGTTTATTGCAAAGGGCCTGGGTGCAGGGCCCTGCTGGGAGCTGCCAGCCACAGCTTGGAGCAGGCCTGAGAGAAGAGAGGGTGAAGAGGGTAAGAGAGCAAGGTTCCCGTTACAATACAGGGAGACAATATAAGAGAGACAATATAAGAGGGTAAGAGAGCAAGGTTCCCATTACAATACAATAAATCATCTTCTGTGTTGAATATTCTAATTCTCACTAACCAATCTAGTGCAATATACAAATCCTATAGCATTTACATACAGCCTATAAGAATCACTACATTACCATACTGTTTAAAATGTGTTACATTTTAAACCCTAAAAACTCCTCTTTGGACCCCTTTTGCTAAGCTAGTAGGGTCTGCTCTGCCCCTTGGAGCTGTCTGCAGGCAGAGGGTGTTGTTTCATCAAAAGGGGATTACCTTCAGCCAGCCACACCATTGTTTTCCAGTTGTTCAGTAACTGCTTTCCTGTTTCATCTTCCCCAACACTTCCTGAAGGGGCTTTTCTTTCTAAAACCTGCCCATGGCACCTCCTGGGCTGGCCCTTGGAGCTTGGCATGGCTGTGCTGCCATCCCTAAGTTCCTGAGGAGCCTGCCTGTGTCCCCTGGCCCTTGGAGCTTGGCATGGCTGTGCTGCCATCCCTAAGTTCCTGAGGAGCCTGCCTGTGTCCCCTGCCTGCTGGCAGAGGGAGGGGCTGGGACACCCTGTGTGCCAGCTTGGGCTGCTTTTGCCTGGGACAGAGGGGGCTCAACACCAAGCAAATGCCAGAGCAAAGCCTTGCACAGATTTATTCTCGTTCAGGGAAATGTGCAAATCTTGGCTACAAGTTTAGGAGCACAAATATTTGAGGGAAGGAAAATGAAGGATTTGTGCACACTCATATCATAACTGTGCCTCCAAATGGAGTTAATTATGGATTTGCTTCCTCAGCCCTCCTGCTCCCCACAGGTTTTCCTTGACTAAATGAATTGTGAATCCTGTTCCTGTTGTCCGAGTTAAGTGGAGTGAAACCTGCCCTGAGTAATACTGGGGGGAAGTTTCAGTTGTAATTTTTTTATGATGAGCTTTGCTATTTAACATCATTAAACTCAGTTATCACAATTAGGTTTGCTCTAGGGCTTTTCTTGGTGCTTTTTTTGGATGTTTATTTAGTTGATTTACTTCAGTTCCTGAATAGATGGAGTTTTAATGTTCCTGGTTTTGTCAGCCTTCTAAAAAAAATCAGCTTTAAAAGAAATAAATTCTGAGAGCTTCCCAGATCAGAAAAGCAACACTCTGGATTTCAGCATGAAGAGTCTGGAGTTGTTAGTGATTAAACTAATGAGCTGTATAATTATAGCACAGATTGAGGTGCAGAGGTTTTGCAAACCATTCTTGCCCAGTTGCTGTAAAGCCAGTGCTTTCTGCCCTGCTGTTCCAGAGACTCTTTCCATGCAGGAATTGATTACATTTGCAAAATTTTCTTGTAAAATCTTTTCCCTTGTAAATATATTCTTTCCACACATCCAATGCTGATTCAGTTAGAAATGGGTTTGCATTTAGAGGAAACTTTTTCCCTTGTTCCAGGTAGAGCCTTTCTCACAGGTCCCAGGCTGGATCTGTAGGCAAAACCTGTGTATGACTATTGCCATCATCATGACTCCTGGTCTCCAACCCTTGTTGTCTCTGGATCATGGCAAACAGATGGTGTTCAAGTTTTATTTGAAGATCTGACTGCATTGGAAATGAGGAAAAATTCAGCCATCACTAATAGTAACAATGCCAAACCCTCAGGAAGTTTCTTTCCTCTTCTGCTTTTCCACGGTCTTCTTTGTAACTCTGTTACACGACTGTTTCATCTGAGTGGTTTAACCAATGGTTTTGGAGGTGCATCTGCAAAATGTTCTGGTGTTTTGTGAGCTGAATCGAGGTGACAGTGGTTCCTGGGCACACAAATGCCCTTTAGGTCTGTCCATCTTGTTGGTGTGTACAGAAATTGGATTTAATGCTGGAAAAAACGTCTCCATAACGTAGAATTACTGTTTACAGCCTTTTAATTACATTTATAATTTGAGCCCAACCAGTTGTGTATTAGTTACTGTTTTCCTCACAGAGGTAACCAGCAACAACCACAGGCATTGAGCTTTGTTTGATCTAATTTTTGGAAAAATTGTTTAGCAATCACTGCTAATAGCTGGCTGATACTTGCATAGCATCCAAGTTCAACTGTACATTTGCCTTTCACAGGGCAGACTTGCAAACATGATCTGGCACCCAAACAGGCCTGTGCTAGACTAAAATTATTCATGTGTAGTTGGATAAATAAACAAATAAGGAATTTGGAGACTTTCAAGATTATTGAATATTTTTAATTGGGTATCTGCCTTTTTAACTTGGAACCACTCAGAATGGTCTTGAAACCAAGCTTTTAGGCTTCAAACACCATTTATTTGTTTTTAGGTTTGGTATTTGTGATTAGTTGATGCATTTAATGGGCTCTGAACAATCTTAAGAGGTGGGAACTCTTCTCCAGGATGATGGATATATCCAAGCAAGCAGGTCCTGTATTCTTTACTGTCAGGTTGATCCCCTGAAGTGTTGATCCCTATGGCACTGATGGTTCTGTCCTGCTCTTCAGAGAAATGTTATTCCCTTGATGTCTGAAAATCACAGAAAAGGTGTGAGCCCTTAAATGGGAGCAAGTGCCTCTGCAAAGGTGACGTGAGGTGAAGAGGGGAAGTGGCAGCACAGGGGCTGTGCCTGCTCCTGAGCTGCAGAGCATAGCAAATGCTCCAAATATCAGATGTGTAAGTTGAAATTGCCTGGAGGCAGCTTAATCTTATAGGGGAGGAATTGGCATGGTGCATAAACCAAGCAGAAATGGGCCTTGGCAGCCGCAGAGCAGCAGCTCTGGGACAAGCTGTTCTGAACACTTTATCGCTCGTGGGCTCACGCTCGCTGCACTGCTGACCTGGGCAACGTCTCCTGCTTTGATCTCAGCCTGCTATCCCCTCAACCAGGCCATCCTGTGCCTCATCCCAACCTGAGCCAGCTTTCCAGGGAATCCCTCCTCACTGCCTGGGATTTGTGGTGCTGGGGAGCGCTGTGAAACCACCCTGGGGTGGTGCAGGGGGTGGTTGAAGCAGCCTTAGAGCTGCTTCAGAGAAGGGAAGAAAACAGTGCCATGGAAATAATGCTTTCCCAAATATTATAGGCCATTCCCTGCCTTTCCCAAATATAGGCCATCCCCCTTTTTGGGGATGGGGTGGGCAGGCTCAGCAGCACCTCTGTATTCAAGTCCACTTGGGCGGTTTGGTGCCTCAGGACTTGTTTCTGCTCTGTGCTGGGACACTGTGGAGGGGTCATTGGGGCAGAATTAAAAGCTTTTTTGTTGTTCTTCTGCATGGTTTTTGGCACTGGGAAAACCTGTAGCTCTTGCAAAACGATCAGCATCCCTGAGCTTAAACACTATCGTAACATCAGACCTCACTGGATTTTGGCTTGGGGCTTGCATCCGGAAGTATTAAAATGCTTGTGTTAGACAGGAATGCTACCCTCGATATAAATTTCCATATAAAAACCTCGACTTGTCATTTCTCCATATATTCCCCCTGATTGTCTCACCCTGATTTCTTTTTATTGCTGTTTCTGCTTGGCAAACACTGCTGTGGTCCTAGCTGCATGTGAGCCTTTGAGGGAGCTCCTACAGGGCAACAAGGCTTGAACAATTAACAAAAATGAAAATTTTAGGCTTCCCATGTGCTCCATAAGGCTTGTCAGTGCCTGGTGAAGGAAATGTGTGAGCAATGAGTTGAGGGTGATGGGGGAGAACCCCACAGACTTCTCCCAGTGCCTGGGTGGCCACAGCTGTGGGATTTCCCTGTGGGATGGGGCACCCTGTCCCTTTCCCTGCGCTCCCCTGGTGCTGCTGTGCTGGGTGGGATGGCATTTACACCTCTGAAGCCTCCTGAGCTCTGTGCTGGCGAAGGGCTGTGTGGTTGTTGGCTCCAGCCTCGGTGCTGCAGGGCATGATTTCAACCATGTCTATGGAGACCAATTTTCAACATCAAAACAAACCAGCGTAAGTGGAATTTATATTACCTTTTAAAAAAGCAAGTCAACAGAGCTGAGGGCTCTGCTTCGAGGAAGCCTCTTGGGCTTGTTTGGGGAATTACTACAAATATTTTACATCCTTTTGGGGACTCCAGGCAACCTCAGCAAGCTTCTGCCCAGGACAGCTGTTGAAATACCCCAGGTTAAATAGCTAGTCACAGGGGGTTTGGGGCCTATGGTGTGAGGCAGCACCCCCTTATCACCAAATACCTTCCACTGCTCAAAAGCATTGTCTGATTTTCAAAGCCAGGCTGATCATTCTAAATTTCCAGAAAATACTTCCCCCCCTGAAGCACAGTATTTTCATTTTGGGTGATGGTGGTCAGGAGCAAGCAGACCAAAAGCCTTGATTCTGAGTGTGTGCAAGTCTGGGTGATCCCAAGGGTGAAGAAATATTCTGTTGTGAAGAGCTAAAAAATATCCCTGCAGCAGTATAACAGCAGTGGAGGGGTTAAATTCAAATAAGAATATGCTGTGGTGGAGGATGTGCTCTGGTGCTGCCCAAAGCCCATTGAAGAGGCAGAGTAAGAAGGGCTGGGGGTGTTCCACCCTTCTCCAAAATGTGCTTGAACACTCAGTGCTCAAATTCAAAATAATCTTGTAAATTCAGTAATAGAGGCTAAAAACTGGGCTCTGGAAATTTTACGAGTATGTTTTATTTTTTTCCTGAGCTGGTTAATGCTTATCCCAGCCTGGGGAAGAGAAACATACCAAGCTACTGGACTTAACATTTGCAAATAGCCTGGTTTAGGGATTTTGGCCTAGGTACAAGCATCAAATTATGACAAGATGAATCGTGACTTAAGTGCTTTCTTTTGTGCCAATAAGCTGCCAGCTTAGAGATGTGTTTCCATTACCTGGGTACCTGCAGGCAGGTGGATTTGGGTGGGATGTTGGTACTGAGTGGATCTTCATTTCTTTAAGTATCCTACACCTGTAGCAGGTATGTGAGTAATCCTTCAGGAGAGCTTTATCTGCATCTTTGATTGCTGTGATGTGAGTGTGGTGCCTCTCCAGCTTTTCTTTACACTCATATGCAAACAGCCTTTGTGCAAAGCACAGGGTGAAGCTTCACAGGAATGGCATTGTGGCCTGTTAAGTTCTGTCACCCCAATGTTACTATTTTGATAAGTAAGGAAACATATTCCTGCAAAATGTTTCCTTGTGTTAGAACTGAGTAGCTTTCAGCCTGATATGGTTGATTGTCCATGGAATGTCAGTGCTTTATTGGACATGTTCACTGTATAATTCAAATCTTTCCTCCTCAGCATACCAGAGCAGAGGCAGAAATCTCCTGACCCCATTAAAGTTTCATGTTACTATTTTGATCCTTGTGATTTGGTTTTTAGTACAGAATCACAGGCCTTGCAGAGAGCTCCTGGCATGTTGGTTCATGTTCCCTTGCCTACCTACCTCTGCCAACTTGCAGAGCTCTCCTGAAACAAAACAGCCCTACTAAATATTGGGATGCAGTCTCTGGACTTATCTTGAGTTGCAAAATTGTCTGAAACCAGATTTATTTTGGGGAGAGAAAGCAGCAAATGAAAATCTCCATTTTAATCACTCCAAGGATCAATTCATGCCTAATTAGTGTGTGCAGAAACAGCTTTCCTGGAAACACCATTGTCTGCAGTGCTCTGCTTCCTGCTGCCTTCCCCCAGGCAGTGCCTTTAAGCTGGACAGAAGTGAAATTTTTCTCCCTTGAAGGTGACTTTTTTTGCAAACATTTGCTGCTGGCTGAGTTGGCTTTGATGCAGTTGTGGCCACTGCTGAGCTGGGTGTGATATTTGGGCACCGAATGCGGTGCTGGCAGCAGCTGCACAAAACCCTCACTGATGCAGGCATGGAGGCAGCACCAGCGTGCTCTGTGCAGGCTGCTCCCCTCTTCTTTTGGTGACATTTCCAGGTTTTGGGCATTTGGCATCAAAAGGGCTGGTGCTGACGGCAGAGCTCCTGGCAAGGGCGTGCAACAGCTCCGGAGCTGCCGATGGCAAACTGGAAATGCTTCCCTGTCAGGGGAAAGGCTCCTGTCCAGGACAGCCACGTATTTAATGGCTCTTGGGAGGCTTTGCTGTGGATGTGTGCACTTAAATCTCAGCCTGCTCTGGGCTTTAACATTCCCAGCATCCTGCTGTAAGAAGGGAACAGGACCCAAGCTCCAAGCTGTGTTTATGCTGTAGTGCATTTGTGCAAGTGTGCAAAGGTTCAGCTTCATTCCCTGCTCTGATCCCCAGTAATTCCTGATGCTGGATTAGCTTTGTGGAGTTGTGGTTTCCTCTTTGCATGGTCTGCCATAACCCTGATGCTCTCCTGGGAGGTGGTGGTCAGTCCAGAGGCCTTTGCTGTTCAAATAAAGCTGGGATAACTTCCTGCATGTGCATCACTTTGCATTTATCCCCTTTGGTTTTATTTGGCATTTCCTGCTCAATACTCAGAGCACTGTAAGGGCTCTGTTTTCCAGAGGATGCTCATCTTTACCTGAACAACTGGATATCATTAGCAGAATGTTCTGTTCCCCTTCTTTTATCCACTTACTCTGGGGCAGGTCCTTTGATACATTGCCTGTAAGAGCAGCTCTGGCACAGTGCTGTTGTGCCAAATTCCTCCTCTAGGCATGCAATAGAAAGTTTCACTTCATTTTTTTGCCATGGCATTATTGTTTTTTGCTTGTCTCCCTGATGTGTGGCCCCATCAGCCTCCTGGGATGTTGCTTTTGCTGTGATTGGGAGAGTTGTGATTTGCCAGTGCAGGCATTTGCAAGCTGCTCCTTTGGCCTGCCGTGTTTGTTTTCACCCCTGACCTTGCAGAGCTCAGGAACATTTCCATTTGCCGTGTTCATGTACAGCCTCAGCTTCTCAGAGAATGACTTATTGATTTTAATAATGCCTTTTACCCTGCTGTTTTGGTATGTTGGCTTCCCCTCTGCAGCCCTTGCTCCGAGCTTCCAAAATTTGTTTGTTTTCCTAGTTTCCATGCCGCCTGCAGGAATTTTGCTCTTTTGACTTCCCACTTGGGTGTTTGTTGTATATATTCTGTATAGGAAACATTCCTGTATGTTGTACAGAGATGCTCCAGAAACACTCCAGTGCAAGAAGAAAATGTGACCCTCCAGAGGAGGTGGTCACAGGTTCAGATGTTTCTGGAGTGGCACTGGCGGGATTTAAACCTTGAGGTGCCTGTGTAACTTCCATGGCTGTGGTTTCAGAGTTTAACAGCATAAATATGTTGCTTTTGTCAACCCAGCTGGCAGGCTGCTCCATTTGAAAGCCTTTCTGTGTGCTTGTTCAGGTGTATGGATGGGGATGGGCCATGTCTTTGCTTTGGGAGTTTTTGGGACCTGCAGAAGCTTTAGTGGGTGTCTTAAGGGTTGGGGGGAGAGAAAAAAAAGAATGTTTTATTACAGCAATGCAATGAAGTGCAGCATAGTGTGTTTGCAGGGCAGGGGCTGCTGGAGTGCTTAGCTGAGAGCTGTGCCTTTTGAATGTTTATCCTGTTTGAATATAAATGTACTTTGTGGTTAGGTAGAAGTTACAAAAATATTATTACCATTAAAAAAGACTAATTATCCAGATGCATTTCTGTGAGGGAGTGCTGATGTTGCTTCTGGGACCACTGGGATTGTGGAGCAGAAAGCAAAATAATTTATCTCATGAGAAAGCATGTGACTGACAGAGTGAAGGTGTTTGCAAACAAAACCTGGAGCTCACCTGAGTGTTTTGGTCTGCAGGAAGTATTGCTGTGTGTCTTGGTCCCTCAGCCAGTATCAAGGTGATTGCTGAGATAGCAGAGAATTAATTAGGGGGTGCCTTCAGTGCCACCTTGTCATTTTTCTGTGACATGACATTTGCAGTTTTTTCTGCTGAACAAATACACACAGTAAGTGTGAGACTTTAAGGAGTTAATTTTGAGGTCACTTAAAAAAATTACTTGTTCAATGCACATAATAAATATCAATATAAAAGAGGATTTCACATCTTTTCCCATGCAAAAATTACAAAAGCTGTTGTACTGCCCTCCAAATTTGCTTTGGCAACTCTAACCCAACCTTGTTTTATTAAACAGCTCTCTTTCCTCCTAATATATACAGAAATGTTTGCTGTATAAACATCTTAACTAGACATCTGCTTTTCCCCAGATATAGAGCACAGTTAACTTTTTGCCCTATTCACTGAGGCTGATCACTTTTTTCTGCTGGCCAGATGAAATAAAGTTGGGTTTTGTAGCAGATGCAGCCCAGTTCAGCTTTGCATGACGCAGGTGTTCCCCCAGCTGGGAAGTGTGGAATTGTGCCATTTTGCTGAGATGATGGGGAGGTTTAGATATGTGAGGGCGTTAAAAATAATTCTCTGTGTTAACAGTGGGCTTTGTCCCTGGTGGGCTCCATATGCTCAACAGCTGACTGGGGCAGCAGCTGTTCTATATTTTATTAGGAGACTTATAAAGTTAGAAACACGGATGATCATTCAAAACACAAGCAACTCTTTGCGGCCATGGAAACGGGGTTCAACAACAAACTTGCATTTGTGAGCCTTCCAAGCAAAATAATCCCACTGCACTGTGTTCAGGTGGTCCTGGGGAAGTGAATGAACTTGCATTTTGATTTCCTTAAGTTCTGTTTACTCATCCAATTTTTTTTCCTCTCTTTTCTCCCTGTTTTCTGTCTCTGAGAAGATACTAAACTTTGCATGTGATCCTGATTTAGACTCTTCTCCAACATTGACAGATTTATTTGAGAATCCTTCCTGGAGTGTGCTCTTGGTAATGGTCATGGCAGTGGGATACAGAGAAGGCTGAGCAAACACTCTGCTCTCATATAATTTCTTGGGATTTTAGTGTCCCTTATAATCCAAGTTGCTCTTCAAACTCTCATTACATGTTTGCTGCACTTCAGTACAATTTGTAGGGAACAGGTGAAGCTCTGCTTGCCTGGTGAACTGGAGGACCTGTAGGTTTCCCACCTAAAAATATGCAAGATTTTTGGTGTACAAAAGCTCTCCTTGTTCAGGCTCTGAACCATCTTCTCATTCTGACTGTGGGTTCCTTTCATGCTGAGTCATGTACCCCACCCCTACCCAAAACAAAACCAGCCACCCCCTGCCAGTTTCTGCTCAGCTCAGCTCTGCTCCTGTTTTGGTTTGGAGGGGCTGCTGTTATTCCAGCTCCTGGCTCTCATGGAAGTGCTGCCCACACCCAGTGACCACCTTCAGGCTCAACCAGCCTGCAGAATAGTGACACATGGCTGCATCTGCACTCCTGAGCTGGACAACCTCTGACTCGGCCACTTTGGGCTCTCAGTGGTCTGCTGGACCCCTGGATATTGCAAACAGACAGGCAGCGGGGCGGTGGTGTGTAAATAAAGCGGATTGAGCCAAGTATCCTGCACTGTGAGGTGTGCAGGATTGTGCAGGCTGAGGGTGACTTGGGCACCTGTGTGAGGTACAACTGCCTCTGCTGCTTCTGCCCTTTGAGAGGTGTATAAATATTTTTATATATAGAGATCAAATTTGAGTTACTGTCAGATGAGCAGAGTTTTAAAAGGAAGGCTTAAAAGGACTTGTTGGTGAAACTGATATAAAAGCTGGTAGAGTAAATCCTTGGGGCACAGCCTGGCAGCTTGGAGACTTCAGGGATGATTTGTGGTTCCTTAACTTGCTCCAGGGACTAGCCTGGTGCCTTTCAAGTCTGGGGTCCTCAGGAGGCAAAGCCACTTGAGCCTCTTCTGGGCACCTCTCAAGAGAATTGCCCATTAAAGCACCAAAACTGATTTTCTTGGTGTGGGCAATGCCGAATTGCACAATTTGGAAGTTAAAAGCTGGTGTAAAAGAACAGTGCTGATGTTGGGGGTGGAGAGGGATGTCTGAGAGGCAGCACAGCTTGTGAGGACAGCCTACATTGAGAGACAAAGTTCATTAAAGGATGTGTAGAGGTGAGCATGTGCCATTTGCCATGGGAATTGCATGGAGGAGCAGGAGGCTGGAGGCAGCTTGCTCAGTATTTGTGTGGAATGAGGAGCTGCCTTTCAGACCGAGTGGATTTGTAGCCATGAATGGGGAGGAAGGAGCTCCCTACAAGCCAAACTGTAGCAGAGACTTTTCACCGTGGCAAACCCCAGTTAAATCCCACTGCAGAGCAGCTGGATTTGTCCTGGTGAGCCCCTCCCTGCTAGGAGGGATGAGGGGTGCTGGGGGTCTCAGCCCACTGCTTTGGGCCCCAGGCAGAGAACGTGACCCAGCACCAGCCGAATTTCCTGGCCTGTGCTGCAGCCACGTGCTCTGAGCCCTTTGGCAGATGAAATGTTTGTTTAAAGCCACAAATGACTGCCTGAAGGAATGATCATTGGATAATGGGGTCCTGCTCTGCAGTCTGCCCGGGCAGGGGGATGTGTTGCCCTCAACCACAGTGGTTGTGACCTGCTTGAAGTCTTGTTCTGGAGTGAACTTTTGCTGTCAGTAAAACTAAATCTCAGTAGGCAGCAGGCTCATTCTTCTACAAAGGAATTGGAATTGTGTTGTGAGTCTTCCAAGAACTCATCCTGTACAGGCTGAGATCTGGATCCCTCTGACTGTTCAGACCTCAACATGGCTTTGCCAACTCCCACAGTACGTGACAATAAGAGCAGTAGTAACAAACTACCTCCAAAGAGACCAAATACAATATGGTAAGAGATCTTTATTAAAAATTTTGTACATCAAAGGATTAACTACTACATTTTAAACAAGAAATAAGATTTTACATATTACAAAAGATGTTATTAGTTCTTGAATTAGAAATAAATTTTATGAACACTGTACATGATACATCTGAGTTGTAAGAGCAATAACAGGACCGAGTGCCTGAAAATGATATAACTTAATAAGAAGATGCACTCAATTCTTAGTATACAACATAATATTTCTGGAAAATAGTATGTTAACTTCAGTCTGAAAATGCTGCCTCCCTCTGAGCAGTAACTACCAACAGTGTTCTCATGGACATTTGTGCCCTGCCTGGTGATTTCCCATTTGGAGTTTCTTTCTTTGTTGGAGACATTTTCTTCCTATGGTCTATTTTTCTTGGAGAGAGCGTAATGTTATCCCATGGTATGGTTAACACAATCTGCATACAAAAACTTGATGCAAAGCATTTCTCACAATGTCACTTTACCTCCAACCCAGATTAGAAAAACCAACTGTGATAGCACATAAATGTCTACAGAAATAGATTTTTATTTACTGTTACCTTTTGTTACAAAGTAGTTAAAAATAAGAAATATATTTTAGCTTATCAGATAACCGTTACTTTGTGTATCATTCCTACTACATAATTTTTTTCTTTTTTGAGATTCAGTGTAGCTGCATTAGAATTTAAAATACAAACAAAACAGAAGATCACTTTTAAATTGCATGACCTATTTGGCTAGGAAGGGTGTGTGAAGCTTTACAGGATAGTATGAACATACAGTTCTCGTATAAAAGCATAGTATGTGTCTAGTCCAAGGAAGGTAATAAAAAAAAGATTTAAATCTTTATACAGAAAGTGACAATGCCCATGTTATACTATGGAACACATCTACTAATTTGGAATTACAGGTGTAACGTGCGAATAAGAGAGAGAGATCAACTTACTAAACAAATTCTTTTAAAAAAGAGAGCAAAAATCTATAAATAAAAATAGTAAGTGCTTTGTTTTGGGTACTATTCTTTGGTGCGGGGTTGCTGCGGGCGCTAGAAGGCGTAGGGGCCCACGATGATGGTTAGCCGCAGCACCGAGCTCGTGCGGTAGTTCAGGCTGTTCACTGTCAGCATCTCCAGGTCCACGATGTGCTCCCTGGGGCCCGACAGGGACTTCACCAGCACCAGCATGGCGCTCACCGTGCTGGTTTGCTGCAACAATAACAACAGCACAGCCCGGCTCAGCCCAGCCCACAGCAACCCCGGCTGCTGTCTCACTGCTCCGTGTCCCCCCCACTGCTCCGTGTCCCCCTCACTGTTGCACCTCAGCACAGGCCTGCACCAGGCAAAGGCGCTTTTAACACTTCCAAAAGGCCATGGCTAATCTCACACTTGGCTGTGCTGCAGGGAAAACTCCACCTGACTGAGGCCCACAGGAATAAACTGTGCTGCAAAATCTGTTCCTGGTTATGCTGACTCCCCCAGAGGATGTGGGAAGTGGTAATCTATCCCAAGATGGTTTTTGTTTTAACCCCATCTACCAGGTTTTAAAATAGAGAGAGAAGTGAAACAAGAGCCCTAATGTCTTTAACAGGGAGGTAGTTTGTTCAGTGGAGGGAAACTCAAGTCTGTTTTGTGGCTCATGCTCCAGAAGTTGTGCTGTCCTTGTAAACACTGGGAATTTTTGTTACTGGTGTGTGCCCACTGCTATCCCCATCTTGATTTGCTTCAAAGCTCCTTTCCCAATCTGAGGTTATGCTGCTGGTTTGTCAAACAGCTTTGCCTTTTCCAGATGATAATAAAAGGGTCAACTCCATCTCTCCCTTTGCCTACTACAAATGTTTTCTCCCCGTGTCATGTGAGTTGGGTGCACAGATGAATCCAATCCATCTGCTGCATCCAGGAGCCAGCTCAGCATTTTACTACAACAGTAGGAATAACTTCCAAGTAATTTTGTTTACCACAGTCCCCTGGCAGGAATAAACACGTGCTTCCTTATTTAAGGCCTGTGAGTTCTTGTTGGATGGCAACCAACCCTGACCTTGTTGCTCCAAGGGTCAGTCTGAGGGCCACACTGGGGTCTAACCCAAGTGGGGCCTGCAGTGATCTTGCTTTTATTTTAAGCAAGTAGCTGTTTGTATTTTGGGGGTAGTTAGGGGGTTTTGATGTGTAACCTGTAATCCAGTGTTTTCCCCTGGATTTGTTATGTCACAATGAATGATATATGGATGAGTAGCTCCCTGTTCCCACCTTGGGTAAACATGGTGTCAATGGCAATACCACAGCTTGGTACACTTGTTGTACTATCAGAAGCCCATAATCTCCTGATTTGAAGGAAAATTATGGAATATGAAAACCTCCCAATTACTGTATTTCTGATAGATGGTTTTTGTGCTGAATCTGTTTTACTGAGTGTAAAGCCACATATGAAAGAAGGATTTTCCAGGAATTTGTAAATATTATAGGGGCTCAAGAAGATGAGATTTCTTCCCAAAAAGCCCCTTAAAAAGCCGATGTTCTAGACACTCCCATTCATGTGTATCTACTTGAATGTATCCCACTACCAGGAAATACTGCTATGCCAAGTATTTTGAATTTCCTTGGTTTTTCCTATGGGAAATAAAGGTTTAGTTATGTGTCAACACCACTGACCGTTGGCCTGAGCTTAACTTGGGATGGGGCACGGATTTCTATAACGTTATTGATTTCTTCTTTTGCAAAATGAGAAATGTAATTAATGTAATTGTACAAGGAATCTTTCTATAATTGTGTCCTAAATAGATTTATCTGAGGTGTTGAAACAGAGAGAGGAAGGCAGGGAGTTATTTTGTGTGACTCTGACATAGCTGTCCCAGGATTGCTAAATATTCCTGAGACTTGGAGTCACAGTTTAGGGTTTTCAGGTAGGAGAGTAAAAGGCTTGTTAAAAACTGAAAACCAAGCACACTTGGTATGGAAGCGCCAAAAAGCTGCCAAACTTTGGGGTGTTGTGGAAGCCTTCTGGGGACCTTTGGGGCTGTCACGGAGGCAGGGTCTGAGTGCCCCCAGTACTCACCCTCAGGTAGAACTCTCCATTCTCGTTGCCAGACTTGATCCTGAAGGTGTTGATGGTATTGGGGTAGATGCTGGTGGCCTGGATCTGGAAGATGTCGGAGGGCACGGTCCTGTCGGAGCGGATGCTCATGTACTTGTACACCACCGAGTAGGGCAGCTCCCGGCAAATGGCGTTGGACACGGGGCATACGCAGCGGCTGCCACACAAACAGGGGGAGGGCACAGAAAAAGGCATTAAAACACCATGTTCTGCTTTGTTCCATCATGGCCCTTCTTCAGGATGAGCCTAAAACACAAGAGCTTATTTTTCCCTTACTTCTCCGAGGTAAGGATGTAGGGCTCTTGACAAGGATTTCTGGGGTAACAACGGAACCCTCCGTGGTAATTCCAGCAGATTTCATCCTCTCTGCATTCATTAGTGGTCTCACACTCATTTATATCTAGGAGGAAGGAGATGTTGTGTCAAAGCAGATGGAAACAGGGTTGCTACAAAGGTACTACCAAAAAACCTGCTTGTCTGTTGGAGCCCATCAGCTTTCCATGTCCTTGTCTTGTTTTCTAGGACCTCACTATAAAGGGTTTCTCTGTGCAGAAGTGGAATAAACTTGCTTATTGGCTGTTAAGCAAGACTGAATGCTTTTAGCTGACTGGAGGTGCACATTAATCATATATAATGCAACTGTGGAAGTGCTGTCAAGTTTATAATTAGCAAAGAATGATTTTACAGCCAAAGGTGTCCTGGAGACAGAGGAAAAAGGTCTCAAGGAAGAATTGTGATTACCTGCCTTTTGCTGCTTCTCAGTTGTTATAATCTGGGTTTCATGGTCTAAAGTGCTTCATTAATGGCTACATTTTCACTAAAATAACTTGAGAACGAATAGTGAAAACTCATTTATTGTGCAAAGTAGAGCTTCTTTTGCCTGAGAAAAGAGCCCTGAAGGGAGGTGGAGGCTGTGAGCCTTGCACTGTATTAATGCTCGGTTTCCTGTCAGTGCCAGAGCCCCACTGTCTACCCACATGGTCTCCTAAACTTCATACAGGCACAGAAAGGCTTTATCCAAATGTAATCTCTTGGAAGGCACAAACAGGTTTTTAGATGCTTAAATCAACCATCCCACAATGCTCAGTGTCAGCTGCTGTTCTTCAGAAGGGAAAGAAGTTAATCAGGGTTTTGTAAGACAAAATGCTGATAAAGAAGAGTTATTTTCTCATGTTTTCTGGCCCTAATTATCACACCTCTTGATTTCTAAAAATATGTTCTGTTCAATCCAGTTCTGCATTACAGAAGCAATAGTTCTGGCACTTAGAATATTGCAGAACAGTATAATCTAATAAGATGCAGAAACTTTTAGCATCACTGAGAAAAACCCACAAACTTGAAGATCCTGGCATTTAGTGGCACCTGGCCAGAACATTTATTTTTCTACACACAAATTATCTAAGCTGCTGAAGGCTTGCATTTTTTTTTTCCTTTATCAGAAGAAACATATCTTTAATTTTTATTGTGACTGGATTTAGGAATCTCTCTGTAAAGAAGCATGATATAAAGCCATGTTCCATGTCTGTAAAAAATGACCTGGATTTATTCAGGGACGGTGATCTCAAATTTAGAGCCACTGCCTTGACATCCATGACAAGCTTTACCTGAAGGCTGCAAAAACTGAAATTTTGTCTTAGGAATCCAAAGGACTTGGAGTATGAGCTGAAGGATTCAAATGAGATTGAAAGATGTTTAATGAATCATCAAGTGCTTTATCAACATGTCTTCTGCTATCAGCACAGTAATCCTGTCATGCAATACAACCATTTAGCCAGCAATCACCCTTAGCCTGAAGTGCTGTAAATAACGCAGGGCTGAGCCTGCCAAGGGGAGGGCACTTACCTTGGCATGTCCTGCCTCCCACTACCTGGTACCCTTCAGGGCACACGCAGGAGAACTTCCCTGGCTCGTTGACACACTGGTACTGACATAAGTAACTTGAGGTTCTGCATTCATCAGTGTCTGCAGAGAGCAAAAGAGCTTTGTGTTATTGGCTTTTGAAACTTACCTTGTTGCAGAACTAAATAGAATAGCTAAATGCTTGGGGGAAAAAATATCTAAAAAGAGCTATCCAAAACCTGAAATGTGCTGCTTACCTTGAGAATGGAAGGGTGAGCTCTGCTGGGATTTTGTTAGTAATCCTCCAAAAGAAGTAGTTTGGATGTGGGGAAGCAGAAGCTAAATTAGACTTCAGAAGAGGTTTGGGAAAATAACTCTTGAAATTGTGTATACTTGCAGTATTCCAAAATGTGATGACTTTGAGGAAAAAACCCACAGCTGTGAGATTAGTTAGTAAGGCAAAAATGTTGCCTTTGTACTTGTGCCCTACACTCATGGAGTAGCTCTCTGGGAAAGAAAGAAAATTCTTTTTTTTTTTTTTTTTTTTGCCTTCTAATAATAATCAGTGGGTACCATTCTCCTGCTTCTTTATCCTTGTGTATCCATCAGTCCCTCGTGAGGGAGGCCTGGTGTGAAACAGAACTGAACGGTGCCTGCCATCAACAGGAAATGAATTCAAACCCATCAAGAGGAGGCCTTGGCTTGGCAAGCACAGACCTCCCTCCTCCTGCCTCTGAGCTGAGCCCAGCTCTTGGGCTGGGCTCAGGGGTGTCCTTGGAGGCTGCATGCTTGCTGTTCCCTGCTCTGTTCAAATGGGATTAGGGTAAGCAACTTGGTTAACCTATTATTATTATTATTATTATTAACCTAAGATTAGCTTAAGCAGAGGGAGCATCTGTAGCAGCTCTCCCAGCTCACTGGGGAGGGCAGTGCTGAAGCAGGGACCTCTCTGCCTTCAAGGCTGGTAGAAAGGATGTGGGCTCTAAGGGTGAGGTCATCATGTGTCCAAGAGGAGATTAGGGCACCCCTGTGGAGCCTCTGGCAGAGGAAAGAAAGTGTTGATTGTGTAATTGTACAGGAGGCATGCTGTTTGTGTACACAGGCTGCAAAGCACCTCAAAAGCACACTTGTGGCCCCCTTAAAATCAGGAATGGGAGGTTTTGTTTTCAGAGGAGCCTAACAACACACAAAATTGCCCTTGTTTTTGCTGTGCATTCCTTTCCAATTCATTTAATGATCACCAGCATTAGACCACCCACAATTCCAGGGAGTTTGTGCAATCAGGGTTCAGAAACCTTTCTTTCCCACTTGGGATCTGAAGTGCAGCAATCTGTGTCCTGTTTTGCACTTGCTATAGAGAGACCCATTCCTACCTGTACCTGAAATCAGCTGCAGCTACTCAGGTGTGAATTAGCCTCCTTTGTACCATAAAAAATAAATATCCTAAGGGTTTTGGCTACAGATTCTACCCACAGAGTGTCTCCATTTCTATTCTGTCCTTTAATTCACAAAAAGGCTTCAGTAGAAACAAAAACAACAAAAAATTGTTTTTCCAAGACAAAAAAAAGTCTCACCTTCACAGTTGATTCTGTCACTGCTTAGCTCAAAGCCTGGATTACACTGGCAAATGAAAGAACCCAGGATATTGTAGCACTGCTGTGCACATGGGTTGTTGGCATCACATTCATTTATGTCTGAAAGGAAAAAGGAGATATTTTTCTTGTGTAGGTGGTAATTAGGCTTGGTGGATTAGTCCTTAGGCTGGGCCTGTTGCTCAGCAGAAGCTCAGTTGGCTCTGTCAATGTAGACCTGCAGACACTGGAGCAATGCTAGATCTGTGCTTTACATTCCATGTAAAAACCAGTATTTTTCCAGGAATGAGAGTTATTCTAATGTGTGATGAATTCTCCCAAAAATGTTTAATGTGGCTATTAAGCTCCACATTCCAGTGCCTTTTTTTCAGGTATGAAATGCCAAGTCTCTATAAATAATTGATATAAGGAACACATACTGATAAGACCTCTCAGCATGCAGTGGTTAAGATTTATTTGAGCTATTTATTACTCTGAAAATTTGTTCTTTTAAATTCCATTGCAATTATAACATAAGCCTTTGAGGCCAGTAGAGTTCTGCAGAGCTCTAGGCCTAGACCATATTGGGGGAAGGTATTTTTCTGTGCTACATTTTCCGTGGTGTTGCCCATCCCAAGAACATTTTGAGGACACTGGTATGAGAAGAGAAGCAATTTTTAATGGGAAGTTTATATAAGTCTAATCACCTCTGGAATCTATAGCCCTTGTTTGGCACAGACTGTTGATTAACTGCTGCTCCTGTCAGTCTGTGGATTTTAGTGTTTTCCCTTGTATTTCCATCCTGCATGTTTTCATTTCATGTTTGAGTTTATCAGATATCTCCATGAGCAGAGAGCTCTGCTTGGAGAAAAACCTTTGAGTTCATGGCTTATAAATGTCAGCAACACTGTGAATTTACAGATACACCTAAGAACTGACAAAGATGAGGCACTCAGAAAACTGAAACCAATGAAGAGGATATGAATTCTCTGCATAATCAACCTCCTAGTCTTGAAAATGAATGATAACAGGGAAAACTCTTCACAGGTTTTTTTTTTCCTCTGAGTTCATTTCTGGCAGCAGTGCAAAGGATGTACATCATTCCTCCTCCAATACTACCAGGAGGAATAAATTTGGTGGCCAAAGCCCTGATTCTGTTCATTTCCCAAGAAATATTGACCCATTTTCAATAGAGGCAGAAGTCGTGACACAAATGTAATAGCTACAGCTGTCAAGTGCTGCTGGGGCAGATGGGAGAGTTTGTCTTGATGCAGCAATCATCCATTCATAAATCTTCTCCGTAAGCTTTCCTCCCCTTTACCTGGTAGAAATGTGCCTGATGAGGCTGGAAAGCCAGGAAAGGGGTGTTTGGTGAAGTGCTGAAAGAATCCACCTTCCATTTGGGCCATCGAAACGGACAAGTCAGTGACTTTTGTCACCTGGTTCTGTTGTGTCTATGGGCAATTTTTAAAATCCTGTGTTTTGGTGAGAACCAAGCAATTCCTGTCTCAGTGCAGAGCTGTGCAGTGTGCCAGGGTGCTTGGTGAGGGTTGGCAATACTTGGAAGGGATGGTGGAAGCTGGAAAACACAGCCTGATTTTTCTATGTGTATAATATAGATTTTATATACACAAATTGCTTCTATAAAGAGCTGACCATCTCCATCAAAATCTCTTGATTTTAAAGCCATTCTCTCTGTGCTTCTGCAGGCAGAGTTACCATTTATTATCACTTTCATCCTTCTAGAACAGATATTGTGATTTCAAACTAGACATCAGTCTAAGTTCTGCTGTGCAGCTTCCCTTAGTGTTTTATTTCTAAGGGCAACACCACAACTGAAAGGTTACTCTTAGCAACACCTGTTTCAATTTTTAACTTTTTCTAGATATTCATATGTGACCTAAAGGCTTTCTTTACCACATGCTGAGGGTAATTACCTGTGGTGGTGTTCACAGGGGTCTTAGGCTGAGGGAAGAGATGAGGATCTGACTCCATGTTTCAGAAGGTCTGATTTATTATTTTATGATATATATTATATTAAAACTATACTAAAAGAATAGAAGAAAGGATTTCATCAGAAGGCTAGCTAAGAATAGAAAAGGAATGATAACAAAGGCTTGTGACTGAGACAGTCTGAGACAGCTGGACTGTGATTGGCCATTAATTAGAAACAACCACATGAGACCAATCACAGATCCACCTGTTGCATTCCACAGCAGCAGATAACCATTGTTTACATTTTGTTCCTGAGGCCTCTCAGCTTCTCAGAAGAAAAAATCCTAAGGAAAGGATTTTTCATAAAATGTGTCCCAGACAATTACCCTTAACTACAGAGGTATAGGATTCCTTTGATTCCCAGTTCTGGCCTGTGTCATGTGAACTGGGAATAACACCAGGAAATAATAAAGCAGAACTGAAAGAACAAGTCAATCTAGGATTAAATACTGAATATAAGGCTTTAGATGTTCCTTGGAAATCTGCTATGCCAACAAAAAAATGTAGAGCTTTCTTGAATGTCTGTTATTCTCCAACCCTCCTGTAACTCTCGGCTCACTCACAGAGGAGCCTCTCAGTGCAGTCTTTTCCTGGTTGGTGTTGATTTCATTTCAGTTTGTGCATGGCAGTTGTGTGCTGGTGTCTGTGTGTCCGGGGGGCTGTTGGGGAGCCCTCAGCAGTGCTTACCCACGCAGGTGTGGTTGTTGGATGCCAGCTGGAAGCCAGCGTTGCACTGGCAGTAGTAGGAGCCGGGCGTGTTCACGCAGCGGTGGTGGCAGTACGGGGGCAGGGTGCACTCGTCGATGTCTGGGGCACCAAAAACACCAGTTAGTTCACATGGAAGCACAGTGCCTCCCTGCTGTTCTTGTGTCTGAGGGAAGTTAATTGCACTTGGTTAAAAGCAGGAGGAAAGCTTATGTGAGCTGGGCACTGCTTCCCTGGATATTACAAGATGCACTTGAACTTTTCCTGTAAGTGACTGTTTTGTAACAAGATTTTATGCTCCTTGTCTTCAATGTGCATTCCAACTTTATTTTATTGACTCAGTCCTGCAGTAGTGCTTGGTCTGGTTTATTTTGTGTAGGTAAAACTCAGTGTTTTGTTCAGCTTTCCCTGATCCCTCAGGATCAGGCATGGTGCTGATCAACACAGCCAATGTGGCTTGGAGCTCATTTTCCCAAAAACTCTCATGCAGCGCTCCTGGCACATACTAAATCTTTTCAGCTCCATTAGGAACAGTCCAGGTTTTCTGTGTGAGTACAGGGGAATGGCAAGGATAGAGAATTAATGGGCCTGAAAAGGAAACAGGTGGTTGTGCTTCCACAGGGATCCCCAGACCCTGCCTTGCTCTCCAAGGGTTTCCCATTGCTCCCATTCCCCTGGCTGCCTGTCCTGGATCCCTTCCCACCCAGCAGCAGCACACCTGGCTGTGCATCTCAGGCACTGAGAGCCTTCCACAGCCTTTCCTTGCAGGTCAGCCTTGCTCTTGAGGTGGAGCAGTCTGCCTTTCCAAGAGTCAGCCTTCCTGCTGTGCATCCGAGCAGGGCTTTCACCTGCCTGCACCACCACATTCCCTTACCCCTCTGCATTTTAAAAGGCATTCCCTGCACTCTGGAGGAGACGGTGGCTCTGGCTTTGCCTGGAAAACGTGTTTTATTATTCTATTTTCATGAGTGTGTGTGTGTGTGTGCAGTGGCTGCCTTGAGCTGTGGTGGCTGGAGCTCGGTGAAGAAACCCAGCGCTGTGCTCTGGGCTTGTACACAATGGGACATTTCAAAGGATCAACATTCACACAAATCAGAGCAGTATTCACTGGAACAAAGAAAGGCACTTCCCACATCCATGCCAGATCTTGCATTTCCTACCTCCAGCTGTTTCCATCATAGATGTGTTTAAAAAGAGGCCAAGACTTTTTTTTTTTTTAATATAATGAGGAAAGTGTTTGTTTTAATATCAAGTGAAAAAATAATCTTTCCAAGTTAACCCTTTCTTTGTCAAATTTAGGGCTGAACTTAGTGGAGTGTTTTGGATGATTCTGAATGAAAAGGCTTCTGCTGGAAAATTCCTGGCTATCCATACAGTAGCAATTGTCACTGTAACTCTTGTTGCAGAGAAATTTGGAAGTGGAAATGGAATAAATTAAGGAGGCACAGTAGATTTCCATCCTTGACTTTTCCAGGACTAAGCTCTTATAAGTAACTTTAAAAAAATAAGATTATACATATGAGCAATGCATTGGTACATTTATACACATAAATGCTTTCAGGATCTGGCTCTTATTCAGTGGGAATTTTCCTTGTGGGATTAGGCACATCAGCTCTGGGCAGATCTAAGGGCTGAGATTCATCTGATCAATTGGGCCAAATCTGTTTGAAGTGCTGGAAAAACAATTCATTCTCCCTGCAGTCATACATTTCAGAAAAGATTCATTTGGCAATATTTGAACAAGCAAATTAAAAAGAAAAAATTAGAAAAAAAGTCAGAAATTGTTAGTGAATTTAGATTAAAATCAACCAATTGTTAAAAATATCTCTTTTTCTCCTTCTACCTCCACGCCAAAATAGTCTGGAAAAATTTCTTTCAAATTTGAGAAATATTTCCTCCCATATGGAGAACCTCTATCAAGATCTGGCCCCAAGAACATTTTCTGGCTAAGCTGTTATAAAATCCCTAAAGACAGGCTTTATTCTGAAATGCTGACAGTACTAACTGTTGGGATGTACTTGTAATTTAGGTCAGTGTGTAATATGTAACACAGGTGTTATTCTTGGTTTTGACCTAAATAGGAGAAGGGAAATTTCACTTTCCAGACCTCTTCATGGATAGATTTAGATGCATAAATAAGTTCACATTTAGGTATAAGGGTCTCTCACTCCCATTTTTTCTCACTTCTGTCCTGTTTCCTGACTTTCATTTAGGACCACGGGTCTTGATATCAGAAGTGCTGTTGCATGGCTGTAATTTACCTGCATGGCTATAATTTGCCTGCTATAAAAAAATCCAAATAAACCCCAGATATTAATAAAAATAAATGCATGACCTTCCAAAACTATTCATCTACCTACATTCCAAATTAGTCATCCTAGTCCTGCACAGAGAACTGAGAGAAATCGGATTCACCTGTGTTTACACCAATTTGACAGTTTGGGGCCTGATCTATGTCTCTTAGGAAAGAGATAAGAATTTTTATTCTTATTATTTCTACAGCCCTTGAATTGGAATCCTGAAGAAAGGGCCATGCCCAGAAATTGAGGTTATTCTAGGTGTATACTAAAATCTTCTCAGTTTCTTACCTGTGGCCTTAGCAAGAAGAGGAGAGATTAAGAATAAAAATGTTTAAAAAATTAAGAATAAAAATTAAAAAAAATAAGAATAAAAACAACAAAAAAATTTAAAATTCTTACACTCTTTGAAATGCAGGATCTCTGAAAGAGGAAAACCTTGAGTTCTGTTGAGGAAAAAACCCCAACCCCAAATGCTTTTCTCCTAAGCTGCATAAAACCAGGGCAGTGTATTAGAGGAGGCTGTCTCAAATATCACCTCCTGATGTGTAGATGTGACTCTCTTCCTCCTTAGTTGTTTTTATTATCTGACAAACCCAAGGCTTAAGGCTGGACTGTTTCTAGAAGCATTTTATCCATTGAAATGGTGATTAAAGAGGTGTCACATGCAGGAACAGGGGGGATGGCACTTTGGTGTGATGTCCCCACCTGAGGATGGGACAGGAGAGACCTGTGGTGTTTGCCCTGCACTTGGATTTAATTCTGTGCCATGCTTGCATGGCTCCCAAGGGTGCCAACAGCTTATCTTGGCAAGGAGAATAAAGCCTGGTGGGTTTCAGAGGCTGCAGCTCTCCTGTACCTGCATTCAGAGTTTCCATCTCTGTGCTCAGAAAGCCGAGTCCTGGAGCAGGGCTGGGGGCTGGGGGAGGGAGAGCTGTGTCCCACGGACCTGGAGCTGAATCTCAGGGAAAGGTGCTTTGCTGCCATCAGGGGCTCGTGGCAGTCTCTGGGACACTGGCAATGCCCCAACACAAACAATCACACAATGGGAACTATTAGCAGAACCCAGCTTGTGAACTCCAAGTGTTGATTATCCTTAAAATAGCTCCTCTTCCCATGTTTTAGTGATTAATTACTGTGGTAGAGTGACTCTTCCATTGCATTCCAAAGTGAGACAGCTGTTTCACACCACACATACCCATCTGCTTTATGACCAATATGAAGTTTGTAACTGTGCATAATGAAAGAAAACCATTGAAGGGAAAGCAACACTTACCAACACACTGCTCCCCTCGTTTCTGGTAGCCTGGAAGGCACTGGCAGCTGAAGGAGCCTCTTAAATTGACACACACTTGGTCAGCTCTGCAAGTGTGGGTTCCAGTTGCACATTCATCTATATCTTGATAAAAAAGAAAACAAGTGCAATATTAGTCATTACATTTACTTAAAGTATTTCCACAGGCTAAATATTTTACACATCTTCAAGCTACTTATAAGTGCAGGCAGGAAAGATGCACTCCCAAGATGTCATATCAACACTTGCAGCTATCAGAAATCTGGTAGTGTTTTAATTCTCATACATTGCCATCGTAGATATTTTCAGATATTGGTTATTTTAAACATTTGTTTGTCAAATGCCATTAATATTTTGCACTTGTCAGTCTAGAATTTTCTGTGAACTTCTTGCAGCTTCATCATATTTGAATCATTTGCCTGTTTTGTTTTGCTTTGGTTTTTTTCCCACGCTGGTTGGATGTTTCATGCTGAATTACTCCAGAAAATTTCAGCAAATGTAGTTCAGCTCTTTCTCAAGGAGTAGAGGAGTTAGAAATATGTTGTTTTGCTGGTACTAAAAGGACTCTGCTGATCTCTTGCATGGTTCCCGTGCTCCATGCTTTGGACAGGGACTTGGAACTGGGTATGTGGTGGCCTTCTCATCAGGAAGAGATCTGCCTCTTGTCATTCCCATGAAAAGTCTCCTAATTCAGTCAATCTGTTCAAGTCTCTGGAAACAGTTTATGTGTGTTTGTATTTGCCCAGTACAGCTAAAACTGCAAGTTCTAGCCCGACGCTTTTCAGAGTAATTCAGGCAGCTTTTAGTTTGCACTCAATGCAGGTTTATACAAGTATAAAAACAGCATTTTCATTTTGCCTGCTCATTATGACTGCTGGAGGTACTTAATTATAATTAAACTGCATGTGCTGACAAATGAATTACAATTTGCTTTCTCATCTGAACATCCAAAATGTTGGAGATTTTTTTATTGTAACATGACACAGTACAGTGAGATGACTTTTTAATTTTGGCATCATACACAATTTGGAGACTCTAGGCTGAATAAACAAATTCCTTAAAACTTATGATCTCTAGTTTACAAATCTCAGCTGACCTCTCTATTTGTATAGGCACTGGGGATGTTAGAACATCACCAGTGGCAGATTCTGGGTGGTGCTTTGGAAAAAATGATGGATTCTTTCTCATAACAAATGAAAACAATTTCAACCACAAGATTCAATCAAAAATAAACCATCAACAGTTTGAATTAATTCTCAACGTTTGCCCTCTCCCCAAATGTCCAAATATTTTACATACATCTTCCCTTTATTCTACAGGGAAGTTAGGCTGCTCTGCATTTCTGCCCAGTGTCGGTCCTGGAGCTGCTGTGCTGGTGCAGGATTTGCTGAGCTCACTGTTGTGTCCTGACACTGCAAAGCACATTCCCAGGTGTGAAGAAGACTTTTGGGTCTGGCTACCTCCTGCCACCCCAACACCAGGCAGCTCAAGGCAAGTCTTTGCAGGGACCTCGTGAGCTTTGTGCTCCTGGTTCCTACAAAAGCTGGAAATAAAATACTTGTACAATTCCAGTCCTTTTTGTTATAGACTGTGCTGGAACAAAGAACGTTTATTTGATCTTTAGGAGCTTCATATGTGAGTAAACATGAAGCTGCCTTTTAAGATGGATTAGTTAAAATGCATTGGATAATAAGCTACTCAAGCTAAAATGATTCATAAATTTACTTCTGTACTCATGGTTTTTGGCTGTTCCTGATGGTAAGTTCAGCTGGACAGAAAACCAATTATTGCCTTTTTGCTGCTTCCCCATCTGAAAACCCTTGGAGGGTTTTGATGTTCTGGCCAAGATCTGGGTTTGTGAAAGGTGTGGGGAGTGAGGCAGCCTCCTGCCTTCCCCAGGGAAGGTGGTAAGGTTGCCATGCTTGGAATGAGCCTGATCCCACCTGTGCAGGGAAATCCGTGCTGGTAGAGCAAGGCTGGTGGCCTAAAGGTTGTGTTTGAGGGAAATAGGATGGGAGGAGAACAGCAGGCACCTGGAAAGGTTTCACTGCTGGCATCTCCAGCATTGCAGTAGTTACAGATGTGTCCTACTGCTGTGACTGATACAGGGGTGAGGAAGTGAGTGAGCATTTCTGTGCTGAAAGCAGAGCCAAATGTGGATTGTGTTGGTGCAATCCCAGAGCAGCCCAGCCCTCGTGGAGTATGGGAAGGAGCTCTGGTGGATTTAGCAGTGATGCTACAGCTCTGCCTGTGAGTGAGGCCAGAGAGGAGGCTCCAGCTCTTGGCACTCAGTGTGACCCAGATCACTGTCCATTACAGAAATAGTCTGTTTCCCAACTGTCCAGAGAGTTACTGGAGAAATAGAGGTGTAGGAGTCATCAGAGGGATGCAACAGCAATATTGGAGTTTCCTTGGCATGTGGCAGAACAGCTCCATTTCTCTCTGAGGTGGCAGAGTGTTTTATTTACCAAGGCACACCTACTTCTCTGCCGATGGGAAATGGCACCATCCCACACCGGGGACTGGGGATTAATTTGGGATTCCCACATTGTGTTTGTGGCTCTTGAGTGGGTAGGTTGTGTATCTGCAGTTCTTCAGGGTCTGACCAAACTCAAGTTTCCAGACTGTTTTCTCAGTTATGTCCTCCCTGT